>NC_080178.1:30601956-30846956 GCF_950295315.1 Erinaceus europaeus
GCAATACAATACAATTGAAAGTATTTAAAATATATTTTATTTTTAATTTTATTTATTTATTTTCCCTTTTGTTGCCCTTGTTGTCTTTTTATTGTTATTGTAGTTATTATTGTTGTTGTTACTGATGTCATCGTTGTTAGGACAGAGAGTAATGGAGAGAGGAGGGGAAGACAGAGAGGGGGAGAGAGAAAGACACCTGCAGACCTGCTTCACCACTTGTGAAGCAACCCCCCTGCAGGTGGGGAGCCGGGGGCTCGAACCGGGACCCTTATGCCGGTCCTTGTGCTTTGCGCCACAAGCACTTAACCCACTGCACTACTGCCCGACTCATAACTGCAGACAAACGTATCTGCATTCAAACAAAAGTAACAATGTAAGAAGTCAGCTTTTTGTAGCAAATAATACGAACACTCACAGAACTTTTTAGATGCTGTCTTTTTACTCTGAAGAAATGCCAGTCCCTGTCTTGATGGATTTTCTGCATCATTTCACATACTCACTTTTCCCAGAAGCAATCACCAAAAAAAAAATCCCCCCACACACACCATGCTTATCTTCAAGTATTACCTGGAGCACATTTTTACAGCCAATTTTCAAATTCCTAAATCAAATGGAAATGCTGATATGATGATAATTGGAAACCTTATTTTGACTAAAACAAGTACTCTGTAAGGTCAATTTTAGCACAAAATTTACACAAGTATCTACTGGCTCTGTGACTTAAGTCATTTATGTCTAAGAACTAGACCAAATTCATATTCTCTACATTTGAAAGTATTATTTCCCTTCTTTATAGTTCATCTTTACCATTAACTTGCCTTTCCGGAAAATTCTTATTCAGAGCTTAAGAAATTAATGTTGATTCAGTTGTCTCAGATAGAAATTAAGACATTTGGAAGTTGGGCAGTAGCACAGCGGGTTAAGCGCACGTGGCGCCAAACGCAAGGACCGGCTTAAGGATCCCGGTTCGAGCCCCTGGCTCCCCACCTGCAGGGGAGTCGCTTCACAGGTGGTGAAGCAGGTCTGCAGGTGTCTAGCTTTCTCTCCGCCTCTCTGTCTTCCCCATCTCTCTCCATTTCTCTCTGTCCTATCTAACAACGACGATATAAGTAACAACAACTATAACAATAAAAAAGAACAAAAGGGAAAATAAATAAAAAACAGGATTGAGCTGGACATTGTAAAGTTAATGTATCTTTACTCAAAGCTAGTCAGTTACTCTGCTTTAGCCAGATATTAAATGTCATTTCTAGTGTTGCATCATGAAGTTCACTTTGTCCCTTTATTACAGTTGCTACTTGAGGTTAGGAGGTAAGCAAATAAGTCTTCAACAAATGAGAGATATTTAAGACTCCCCCAATCCTGTTTTGTGTACCTAAGTACAAGGCCAGCTGTCAAAAGAATGAAAAATTAATTCACGTATAGAAAAAAAAAGAACTTTGTATAAAATATATAAAAAGGAAGGAAAACTTGGTCAACTTAATTTTTAATGCATTTGGCTGACTTCAAGTTTCTTCCTCTTCAGGACGTATGTAAGTAAACTTACTCACAAACTGCGTTTTCTATAAAGTTATGAGACATTAGGGATCTTTGTGACATATTACAAAGCTACTGAACCATGATCTCAATTACTGTCTCATCCTATATGTCTATGTTTTTTTCACTGTGCCTACTATATGAGAAAGTTCCTAAGATTTATAAAGGTAACCAAAATCTACTCAACAGATACTGTAATTGTGAACATTTTATAAATCCTGAAAGGATTTTTTAAATTTTTTACTTTATTTATTGGATAGAGACAGACAGAAATTGAGATGGAAGGGGGAGATAAGAGAGGAAGAGAGACACCTGCAGACCTACTTAACCATTCATAAAGCTTTCCTCCTGCTTATGGGGACTGACCGTGAGCTTGAACCCAGGTCCTTATGCACTGTAACATGTGAGCTCAACTAGGTACACCACCACCTAGCCCCCTGAAAAGATTTTCCAATGTTCTCATTTGATTGTGTGCATTGCAAAACCTAATTCTCAATAACATGTCTTTTAAGGGAACCTAGAAGTTATCTTTGGAAACATCCTTAGAAATAGTAAGATAGGGTGTTGGGCTGTAGTGCAGCCGGTTAAGCACACATGGTGCAAAGTGCAAGGATCCTGGTTCAATCCCCCAGCTCCCCACCTGCAGGGGAGTCCCTTCACAGGCAGTGAAGCAGGTCTGCAGGTGTCTATCTTTCTCTCCCCCTCTCTGTCTTCCCCTCCTCTCTCCATTTCTCTCTGTCCTATCCAACATCGACGACATCAATAATAACCGCAACAACAATAAAAACAAGGGCAACAAAAAGGAAATAAATATTTTTTAAAAAAAGAAATAGTAAGATAAATATGCCAACTGGAGCAACTTGAGTACATTACTTTCAAACTATTTTTTTTTCCTTTTACTACTTTTAAACTTTTAAATATATAAAGTGAATATTGCTCATCTCTTTTAAGGTCTGTTTGTCTTCAGCCCGGACAACATTGTCCTAAAATATTAACCAAAAATAGTAAAATATAAATGAGGAAGGTAAAACAAAAAAAACAAACGTTTTTTACTTTAGGTTATCTGTCCTAGACCTTTTTATTGTTTAAAAAAACTCATGTGAGAAAATCTTTTTAGAGAGACAAATACTTCTGGGTAATATTGGTGAGACTTTCCTTAGAACACAGTAACAACACTGAACTGTGAAACTGAGAAAACATTCACTATCAGCCAATAAAACAGCTACTGCCTCTTTCCCAGGTACTCGCTCAAATGTATTGTATACTATTTCATGCTATTAAATGTAGGGCACAAACAAATGTGATTTAAAGCACAGCCTATGAAAAGAAAGCTCTACAATGAACTGTCACTACACGCAAAAGGAATTCTATATAGCAAAGCGATGTCCATGTCCTCAGGGGGTGACCCAGAAAAAATGTGCTTTGACCTGGTTATAACAAATTTTCTCTCTTGGTAACCTATTCTGGTCTTTAACAAATTATCACTCTCAAGTTTTCCTTCTATCAAATTTAAATCTTCACTGTCAGAAGTTCAAGTTCATTCCCTTCTTTTAATGAGTCATTTACTGAATGTGGGTCAAGAGGGAAATAATAGTATGAACACAGCTTTATTGTGGTATTTAAAAAAGAAATTAAGTATCAAAAGCTTAAAAACAGCAAAATATATTTTGATGAGACTTCTATTTCTTACGCAAACAGCAAACTAATCTCAGTTTAGAAACTGAAATATACCATCCTCTTTATTTGTAGCTTCAGTTATTGGAAATAACTAGTGTGTATATCTGAGGTTCTAAAATGTTACATAAAGTTGTATTTCTAGTATTTGTCTAACATATAGTTCAACTCAGTAATTACTTGATGGAAAAACTTTTCAAGCAAACTGGTTTTGTAAAAATTCTACCAACAACAACAGCAATAACAACAACAATAACAATGATAAACAAGGGCAACAAAAGGGGAAAAAATTTAAAAAGTAAAGTTTAATAAAAAAAAATTTTAAGCAGATCTGCCTACTTAACTGAATCACAAATAAAGACAAATTCTCATCATAACTGGATTGTCTTAAGTTTTACTATGACTTGATCAATTACAAGGCATCCCTGTGATGGAATAGGTTGTGGTTGCTTCCATTAAAGCTTTATTTTATTTATTTATTTTTTGTTGCTCTTGTTATTGTTGTTGTTGTAGTTATTATTGTTGTCGTTGTTGTTTAGATAGGATAGAAATGGAGAGAGGAGGGGAAGACAGAGAAGGGGAGAGAAAGACAGACACCTGCAGACTTGCTTCACCACCTGTGAAGCGACTCCCCTGCAGGTGGGGAGCTGGGGGCTCGAACTGGGATCCTTAATGTTGGTCCTTCCGCCAGTCCTTGTGCCTTGCGCCATGTGCGCTTAACCCACTGCACTACCGCTCAACTCCCCCATTAAAGCTTTATTAACCATGGTCTAAAAGTTCAAAAGAAATTCACATTTCCTTTCAGGCAATTAGAAGATGTTGATTATTTGTTCCTCTGATACCTCTTATCCAACCTTTTTCTTTTCAACAGAGTACTGCTCATCTCTGGCTAATGGTGGTGCTGTGGACTGAACCTAGAATCTTGGAGCCTCAGGCACAAGAGTCTGTTTGCATAATCATTATGCTGTTCCCCAGCCTTCTTATCCAACCTTTATGCAATTCTTTTTATTCACTTTTAAAGCTTTCTCCTCAGGGCTGGGCAGAAGTGCACCCAGTAAAGCATGTGTATTACTATGCACAAGGACGGGGTTCCAGCTCTTGGTCCGCACCTGGGTGGGGGGGCATTTTCACATGAGGTGAAGCAGTGGTGCAGGTGTCTCTCTTTGCTTTTCTCCCACTTGCCTCTCAATTTCTGTCTCTCTATATATATAAAAGAGAGAAAAAAAACAAAGAAAAAAGTTTCCTTTTTCTGGTCTACCTCACCTTACCACCCTAGCATGAGAGAAAAGATTAAAAAAATTTCTGACTCCATGGTCAAGGAGATGGCACTGTGGATAAAGCAGTGGACTCTCAAGCATGAGGTCCTGAGTTCAATCCCTGGCAGCACATGTACCAGAGTGATGCCTTGTTCTTTCTCTCTTTCCTCCTTTCTCATAACTAAATAAATAAATAAATTTTCTGACCCCTCCCCATTTCTTTTCTCTTTAGATAACAATCTTCTAGTCAATTTCACTGATAGATTCACAATAAACACAGGTTGTGGAGTAACAGAAATATAGAGCAACAGTCTAAATATATGCCCTATACTCCTTCAGGGGTAGCTTTGTGTGAATTATGCCTATCTGCAGAAAAGTGGAAGACTCATGCCTGAGGGGCTCCAAGGTCCCAGGTTCAATCCCTAGCACTACTATAATCCAGAGCTTAGCAGTACTCTGGTCTTTCTCTCTGTATCTTTCTCTCTGTATCTTCTTCATTACAGACAGACAGAGAGAGAGAGAGAGAAGGAGGGAAAGAAAGATAGGTGGAACCCCACAAAAGTAAAGATAATTGCAATGTGCAAATGGACTATGAGAAAATAATTATCTCTAGTAGAGCTTGGCAACTGTTAAGAACTTGAGTAATTTTTTACACCAACATGTTCAAGTGTGTTAGCTTCAATATTTAGTTTTTGGAAATTATACCACACACTTAAAATTAAAAACACATAAGTATGGATAGAATTTATCCTTACATGGAATTACTTCTACTTTCTCTTGCCAGTATAAATAAGCTATATTAGAATGTTAGCCTGAATTCAATATAAAGGTACCATCATCAATTTCTTTAACATTTTTCAATAAGTTAATTTCTCTTAAAAACATAAATGGGCCCTAGAGTTGAATAGTATACTTAATAAATTACAATTAAAACCAAGTACTTAAGTATATAAGGAAATAGTGTGTGAAGTCTTTATACATAAAGATATCATACACAGTGCTTATTAATGTTTAATTTTATCAGTATGACTCTGAAAATAAAGATACTATGTATCTTGACTTTCCCCTATAATATTGTGCTTTTGTAATAATGCCTAGTTTCTTATAGTGAATTTTTAGTGGAGACCTTACCATCATTTTGTGAAGTTTGATGATATGCCAGTGTTGGGCATGGGGGAGAATTCAATAATCAACTACAGAGACAGGAAGCTTTTATCAGCACATTCTAGTCAATGTTGAGTCTGATATGCTATTGCAGTGCAATTGAGTGTTTTCCCTACAGGCTACAACTGATTACTGACTCTCTCCATTAGTATGTAGGGTGCATATTGAAGGTCCAAAAGAAGGTTGAGGGACTCCTATCCTACGGCCAGTGCTGAAAAGCAGACTTTCACTTCATGTAACTACAGTTCATGTGTGACAAACCTGACCTACATTTCTTCTTTTCTTTTTCACAAGAGCTTGTCACTGTTTAAGAGGCCATTTTCTAAAATACATGAAAGAAATGACTTCAAATGGCTTAAGAACTGTGCATGTCTAAGAATTTAGATGCCTAAAATACCATATCTAATTATCTCATAAAGAATAGTTTACCCAGAAGACAGTCATGAAAACTAACTTAAAACAAGGAAAGGCACAGCACAGAGTATTCTATGATGTTATCCTACATAGTAGCTTCCTTTAAATTGTCATTTATAGAGTACACAATCTTAAATGTCCTACCATTAAAATCATAATCAGCATATAATTAAACTTAATAAAAAGTTTTTAAACACATAAGACATTAATTAGGAATGTACAATTAAACATTTTTTATTCGTTAAAAAAAAAGTAGCTTTCACATGAAGCCACATCCTAGTAGTTTTGTTAACTTCTCAATGGATACACAATAATCACTACTAAGAATAGGGCGTAATTAAAAACAATGATGGAGGGGAGGAGTAAAGAAGGCAATAATAACTTGGTGCAAAAAGCCGGAAAATGCTCCCCAAGAATGGCTGCAGCCTGCTCTTCAAAGGGTTGCCAATGTGCTATGTCTCCTCACCACAAGTACCTACCATGCCGCTGCAGGTCATACTCTTTTTTTGTCTCTTCATTCCCTAGAATTTTCCATGCCTGATCAATTTCAATGAACTTCTGTATACATTCCTCCACTGTTCCTGCTGGCACATCTGTTCTTTGTTTATCTGGATGATACTGCCAATCAAAAATAAAGAGGAAGGAGGTGATGAGAGGACTGAGTGGGGTAGGTTAAAAAAAAAAAAGTAAACCTCAGTTTTTGTTAAGAGAAAAGATAATGAGAAGATGGAAAGTAGGATGCCAAGGCAACAAGACAACAGTATTGGGCACAGGAGACAACTGCCAGGTTAATTAGACCACTGGAGTAGCTATAAATCCAGCAGTGACATAATCTGTCACAACGCGCAAAGACAGCATTTTCTGGATAATTTGCTAATGGAATCACTGGTCTCATGGACAATTTACCTAGAGAGGATGACTAACACAAACAGAAATAGGTACGTGTAGTGGAACAGGACATGACAAAGGAAGAACACAAACTAAGCAGAGTATGAAGCTTTCCTTATAAAATGTGCTTTGCTATTAGCATTATTACAAATAGATTTCTATGTTTTTTCTTATGAACTTAGGTTATACAGTCATAATATAAAATATCCTCCAGTTTCAGGTTCATTCTGAAAGATTTAAAAATTTTAAATCTCCTAAATACAAATTATTATTGGAAAGGGATTCTTCTAGGGCAAAAACAAAAACGTTATAAAGA
The DNA here is from genome assembly GCF_950295315.1 of Erinaceus europaeus. Classification (NCBI taxonomy): domain Eukaryota; kingdom Metazoa; phylum Chordata; class Mammalia; order Eulipotyphla; family Erinaceidae; genus Erinaceus; species Erinaceus europaeus. Next base: position 30,609,205 of record NC_080178.1, read on the forward strand.
ACACAGTGAAACATTTGAGTTTAAATGAATAAATCTTTCTCATCTAAGAAAACTGTGTTATTATTGTTGAATCAAGGCCCACACGTGTGATTTCAGCAGCCTGGGCCACTTTCTCATTCAGACAGCAAGACAGCGAAAGTAGAAAGATACTGCAGCACCAAAGTTCCTGCCAGTGGAGCATCTCCCATGTTTCAAAGGTTTTATTATTATTAAAGTTAGCAGGTTTCAAATCTGGACATAGATAGCAAGGCATGTGCCCTTCCTGCTGAACTATTTCTTTCAAGCTCTAAGAAAATTTTAAGAATATACTCAATGGCATAATTTCTTAATAATTCCTGATAGTTGCTTAGTCAAAACTAGAAACTTTTATGATCATTTATCAGTTCACATATTCTAATGTAAATGTGAATTATTGGAAACTTCTATTATCTCTTTCTCCTCCACATCCCCTGTGTTTCTCCTTTCTTTGTTATCTATCATTTCTTCTGAAACAATCAGCATTTCAATTGTTCTTTCAGCAATCTTCTAAATTAACAGGTGAAAAAAGTCTTTCTGAATACAGAGGCATTTCACCTAAATAATTCGGAATAACTGTCAGATAGTCACATATGTAACTGACACTGGGCTTTTGCGACCTCCCATGAATTAGAATAACTTTTCCCTTTATGCCTTATATATACTCTTTTCCAAAGTTTTATGAGACTGACGTGCTCCCTACTGCACTAACGAGGCACCTCCAAAAGTTTAATAAAACAGGCAAACTGCCATATTCATGTCGTGAATGTGGTTTTAATTTCATATATATGAATTAATGGTATACACATCTATAATCTTTGATTATCAAATATTGGAAGAGTACAAATTTTTTGTAAGTGCCATGTCATTTAATCAAAGTTACTCGGTGACTTGTGGCAAGCTACATAAAATCATATGACTTCTATTTCAATCCCAACTCAGAAAATAAGTTTTGATTTATATATTCTGAGGCATCACATTTCAGATAATGTAGACCACTGTCTTTGAGAAGGGATAGATTAATTTTCATGCTGAAACTTGCCCACATTGCTGAAGATTCTCGCAAACAGCAAAAACATTATTAAGTTTGGTTGCAAAGAAGAACCAATGAACATTTGCAAGGGAAAAAAATTATAACACAAAGCAAGAATTAGGTTTTCATGTTCCTTTTTCCCAAAAACTATTTATGTTCTTACGCCAAACCTATCAGTTATCAACATTTAAATATTTAACAAATTACCATGACTGAAAAGGGAAACAAGACTTTATTGTTTGATTTATTTTGTTTTGTTAGTTATGAAATAATGTTTATAAAAGTTATTCCCATGCCAAGTTTAAGAAATTCTTCAAGTTGGGATATTTAAGTAGTTCTAAAATCAAAACAGAGTTAGCTACGCTTCAGCCCTTCAGTCCTGTATCTCTTCATCTGAGGTAATGTTGTTACTGCCAACAGCACAGTTATGCCTCTAGTACATAGTTTAGATAAACTTACATTTGAAAATTCCTGGTATGTCACAAGCATTAAATAAGGCGCCGAAGAAATCATTCTAAACTACTAGCTACATTGTAGAAGTACAAATTAAAGGACAAATAATTTCTACAGGCCATAATAGAAAGTCTACTTGGTACAATAACTAGAACAGGATAAATTTCACATTGTGCCAATCTAATTAACAGGACAGGTATGTACTATGTACAAAAATCAATGCTGCTAAGTTCCTTCAGCTTAACTTCTGTTTTCCTTCTGTACTAGTACATGTTGCTTGAGTTGGAAGAATTCAGACACTGAAAAGCAGTAAATCTAGAATCTGTAAGTGATCAAATCTTATAACAAACATTGCAAATTGAAATTTTCAAAATTACTGTTTGCATTAACATCAAGAAAAAACATAAGGTAATATGGAATGAACCAAATGAATGATGTATAAGGCTTCTATGCTGAAATTTATGATGCACCACTAAAAGAAATCAGAAGAAAAAAGAACTAAACAAATAAAGACAAACAATATGTTAGTTGATGGGACAGTCATGTCCATTTTATCTAAAATGGTTCACGAGATTAAGGTAATTCCTATCACAACTCCAGCAGGGTACTTCAAAAAAGCAAGCCAACTCAACAGAAGGGTAGTTTATAACAAAAGGTTTTTTTTTTAATTATTTATTTTAAAAAGGAAACAATGACAAAACCATAGGATAAGAGGGGTACAACTCCACACAATTCCTACTACCAGAACTCCGCATCCCATCCCCTCCCTTGATAGCTTGCCTATTCTTTAAAAGGTTTTACAACTGGAAAAAAAAAAAAGCAAGTTTCCAATTTCATATTTAAAAGATTTATTTTTATGAGAAGTAGAGAAAAACTGAAAAAGGTCAGAGCACTGTCTGAAGTTTGTATAATAGCAATAAATTGATTTTTTAAGTTGCTAGGTAGGAAAAATTAACTGGGAGGGGACAAAAAAAATTCCTGGAGGGAAAAAAAATTCTATGTTTTATTTCGAGTGGTATTACATGGTGTTGCATCCCACCAAAATAAACCCTTCATTTTCCATGTACTTTCGATTGTACGCTGGCTATATCACAACACAAGAACAGCTTCAGATATTTTTTTTTTTTGCCTCCAGGCCAGCACTTCTTCTAGCGTTTGCCCAGGCCAGCACTACGAATTCACTGCTCCTGGAGGTTATTTTTCCAATTTTGTTGCCCTTGTTGTGGTTGTTACTGTTGTTATAGTTGTTATTGTTGTTGGATAGGGCAGAGAGAAATGGAGAGAGGAGAGGAAGACAGAGAGGGGGAGAGAAAGATAAACACCTGCAGACTTGCTCCACCACTTGCGAAGCGACCCGCCTGCAGGTGGGGGTGTGTGTGTCAACTGGGATCCTTAAGCAGGTTCTTGCACTTTTGCACCATGTGTGCTTAACCCGCTACACTGCCCAGTCCCTGCTTCAGGTATGTCTTAACTTTTACAAAGTAATTTAGAAAGTCTTTCTAAGCCATAAAGGAAAAAAAAATGAGAAAGTCATTCTGATATATATATGAATAGGTATAATAAGAACAAAAATTAGTGAGATTAGAATAAATTAGTGTTGTGAATGATAGACTAGTTTACAGAAATAACCACCTAAGCCTTGTTGAAAACAAAGTACATTTAAAATTAAAACATCATAAATACATTACAATAAGAAAAATAGTGAAAAGATGACAATCACTTTTTGATTATTTCTAATAACCATACAGAGATTTTGACTGCAAAATTCTGGCAGACTGCTATACTAATGACTCTATGCTAAAAAGTTTGGGATCTATGACTTCCTCACATTTGGGGAGAGTATTTTTCTTTTCTTCTTCACTTTTTTCAACTTCAGCATCATTTTCCTGAGGGAAAGCTGATTTATAGTATTATTATTATCATCCTAAGGATACATTTCCACATTTCCCCAAGATAGGTGTTAGCCCATCTTATCCTTCATCAAACTGTTATCCTATGCCACTGGAGTCTCTTCAAAAATAACTATGTTCTTTAAATATTACCATGCTGTTTATTAAGTGTGAGAAAGATGAGTATAAACAAAAGATTAAGAAACTGTTTTGATACAAAACTATAAGATCATAGGGAAAGGGAGCACATCTAGAAGACTATATGCTTTTTTGTTTTTTAGGATTTATTTAAGGGGGATGTGGAGGGGTGGAAGGTGTTGGAGAGAAAGAAAAAACCAGAATAGCACTCTGGCATATCATTGCCGGGGACTGAATTTAGGACTTCATGTTTGACAGTTCAATGATTTATCCACAGTGCCACCTCTGATAAGCCTCAGGCACTAAATGACTTACCATGGACAGCACCAGCAGAGCTCCATGGATCCTAGAGAGGTACTATCCTCTCTCACCACCATTCTGAGGTGGTCTTTTCTCTGTTTCTGTTTATTCCTTCTTCCACTTTCTTCTTCTCTATATATAAAAGTGAAAGACAGAAAGGGAAAAAAAAAAAAAAAAAAGAGCTCGGGAGACCATTCAACAGTATTTCTTTCTCTCCCTCCCCTCTCAGTTTCTCTGTCTCTATCCAATAATAAATAAAATTTTAAAAAATGAATGATATAAAGTTGTCTTTAATTTTCTAATACAGTAGTTATGACCCTTGTTAAAAATTATGATCCTATGTTAAAAAGAAAACACTTTATGGAGATACAAATCACATCGGATTTATAGTTTTAAAATGCACACTTCAGTATTTTTAGGATACTGAGAGCTGCACACCCATTACCACATCTAATTTCATCATTCCCAAAGCAAGCTTGTACTCACTGATTCTTAAATACCTATAAAAACTAACTGACTCAATTCCTTTGGGGATATTGTTGGTTAGCAAAGAATGTGAGCAGATATATATATATTCTCCTATGGTTCAAAACCTGATCTTAGACATAACAGAACTTGTACACACTGTGAATATTCCTGTGAATTTATTTATAATAGGAACATATAGATAACTGGCCCACAGTCCCCAGACAGTCTTAGATTCTATGTGGTTACGTGGCAGCCACATTGAGAGCATAGCATCAAGTGTATGTTTTTTTGGTTTATGCTTCCAATGACCTCTCTATACATATCCCTTGCTATTTCAAAGTATAAAGTTCCTATCTGATATGAACTAATAGGTTATTGTTGGGTCTAAGAGCATCATTACCATTTATTTTTATGGGAAAAACTTGAATGTTCTCAGACCTCCAAAACAACCTATTAAATCATACAAAATAGAAATAGTCTTCTCAGATTATTCTGAATATTAGAATATTCAGACTACAGTAGAGGAAACTTACTTCTCCGAGAGTTTCCCTTAATATTTTAAAGAGAATTTTTGTTCTTCTGAACATAGTTATTTGTAAATTGTCTGCTAAATGTCAGCATAATATTGATGACTTGGAAAGTATAATTAAGACTCATTCTGAGATTACTGGTAGCTCAGAGAAAAAAGGATAAAAGAGGAAACAAGAAAAAGAAAGGAGAAGCAAAAAGGACAGGTGGATGTGAGAAGGCAAAAGACCAGGAGAAATTAGAAGTCAGAATATGGGAAAAGTAGGACAGAAATTGAAAAACTGATTTAAAAAAATAAAGAAGACTGCAATATGTATGGTAGGTACAGATTTTTTTCAATTAAAAGAATGTGTGAATTGAATTCACAGAAATGTAAGAGAAATGAAGAGCTGTAGATTAACAGTTGAGAATAATCCTACGTATGGCAAAACTGAATCCAATCTCTGTAATACAACTTGAAGTTTTACTAACTCTAAAATTAACCTCAAACTACTTCTGTTATTCACATCTTTTCTTTGCTGATTATATACCAGTGTAACACAACCTCTGTTTTTTTGTACACGAGGTATAAAAACCTGTATCTTATGTAGCAGGTTACATTATGTCTACTTTAAGGATAAAGTCAGACTCGTCCTAACTCATTAAAATCACATCAAATAATCTTCAATGATATACTCAATAAGAACTGTACACAGAGGTAACAGGATAAACAATCTTGCACTGATACAAATGCTCATTTTCCGGACTTCCAGGAGGCGTGGCTTATTGAATAGCTGAAATCAGACCTTAGCTCTCCCCAGTACAACTATTGTACACAACAAGAGATCGAATTGGACACATAATCTACAGCTGAAAAAAACCCATAGCCTCAGGTCATGCCACCTTCCAGACACGAGGCTGCAGATGCTACCATGACTCCACTCCGATTTTTCTGGGCAGACAACCTCACCAATGTGTCCTGGACCCTCACATCTCCAGAGCTCTAGTCCACTACGGAAAGAAAGAAACAGGCTGGGGGTATGGATCGACCTGTCAACACCCACGCTCAGTGGAGAAGCAGCTACAGAAGCCAGAACTCCTACCTTTTGCTTCCCAAAAACAACCCTGATCCATACTGCCAGTGAGGGAGAAGTGATAGGATGAAGATAAGAGGACTCTACACTCCAGCTGCATCAGTACCCAGAGAGAGAGAAGGAAAAGGAGACATATGGAGGTAGTTAGGATGTCATGAGTGGCTTACAGGGAAAAAGAGGATCAGGAAACGAAGGGGCAACTATGTATAAATGTGGACAGATAGTTGAAGAGAAGATGGTTGGCCCATGTCTAAAACTTTAGGGGAACTGCAGTGGATTGCAGTGGGAAGAGTGAAGATTCAGAACTATGATCGTGGGAATGGTGTGGATTCAAACCCCTGTCAACATGTAATTCTGTAATATAAAAATATATTAAAATTTTTTTTTTTACTTGCTCATTTCCTCAGCTGTATTTTGTGCTCATCATTACAAAGACGGTCTCTGTAACAATAAGAACTGGCAATAGAGACTACAAGAAGTGGAAATTGGATGTGTCTATAGGTGAAGATGGAAGGGAGACTGTAAATATTTACTGTTCTTTGGCATCTGAACCCTATTTAAACTATGTTCAGATTCTAAGCCATATTTTCACTATGTCAAAATTCTGAACTATGAGCTGTTATAAATAAAGCTTCTCCACCATATAGTTAGCATTAGTGCCCTGGCTAACTTCATCTACCTTTTGGGTTCAAGTTAAGATGTGGTTTTCGTATAATTGAAGAATCAAGAAACTGATGCCAAAAAAAGTCATTCCTGTTATATAAGGGTGGCAATATACACTGATAGATTCTAGAGCTACTCTCCTGCAGCAACTATGAGCACTGCTCCAAGATCATCAAGGCCACCTGGTACTAATTAGGCAGTGTATTCTGTCAACACCTTCATGCTCTTCTATTAATTGATCATTCTGCCACATTAATGATACTAGAGTTTTAAATTCCCAAAAGTTATTTGCCTTTGAGATTGAAAAAGAAATGTAAAGATGAGAAAGAGAACACCACAGATTTATGTTAGCTATCTTATATTTAAATCAACACTAAACACTCTTTATTCTGAAAAGTTATCTGTACCTCTATTACAGAAATTCTACCAGAGATGTGAATGTCTCAGTGTTTCTTAAACTAAATATAACGTCAATTAATTTAACTCTGAAAGCTATAGAAAACTATAATGGGAGTAAAACATATACTAAAAGTTTAGATAACTTTATAGGGTAAGTCTCCAAAAACAATGAGATTAAGGGGCCGGGCGATGGTAGTGCAGCAGGTTAAGCACACATGGCGGGAAGGCAAGATCTGGCATAAAGATCTCATTTTGAGCCCCCGTCTCCCCACCTACAAAGGGGTCGCCTCACAGGCGGTGAAGCAGGTCTGCAGGTGTCTTTCTCTCCCCCTCTCTGTCTTCCCCTCCTCTCTTAATTTCTCTCTGTCCCATCCAACAATGACAGATATGGCAATAATAACAATAACGACAACAACAACAAGGGCAACAAAATGGGAAAAATAGCCTCTAGGAGCAGTGGATTCATAGTGCAGGCACTGAGCCCAGCAATAACCCTGGAGGCAAAAAAAGAGAGAGATGTTAAATGCATAAGGCTATAAACATGGAGACAATTCTTAATTTTAACTTTCTAATAATGAAGGAAATTCACTGCAAATGAAACTCACTAAACATGGGTAATGACCTTAGTCCTGACAGAAACTCAATAGATTAAAAAAAAAGGGGGGGGGGGGAATAATGCATATAATTGTAGCTAAATTCAATGAGTCTAATATATGACCTTTAAGATAAAGGCCTAAGTAAGCTTTTACGATGCTGAGAAAACACATATCCTCTGAGATAATTTTTGGTTTTCCTTATTGCAAATCACTGTTATTATGAAGCAGCCATTAAACTGAGAAAGTGTTGTTAAGATGGTACAGCAGTAATTCGCTAATGAATCTGTATACTGTTTAGGTAGATGACAGAGAGACACACTGACTGACAAGGCCATGTTTTGTTCCTTTTTTTCTGCACCATTATCTACTAACTTAAAACTGTGTTACAAAAAGTAAGATATAAAAGTTATGCTATAAAAATTACCAAAGTTGTGGGCCCCTAGGAACACACCTAAAATAAGACTTTCTAGCTTCTTTTCAACCTAAAAATCCCTATTCCACTTTTTGTTTTCTGTTTATTAAAATTTTTGTCCCGCTTTATATCTTACTGCTTTAAAAGCAACTAAAAGCTGCAGATGCTGTTATAATTTCATGCTGCATTCCCTGGACAGATGACCTCACCAATGTGTTTCAGAGCCTCACTCACCTCTCACCAGGAAAAGACAGAAACAGGTTGGGAGTATGGACTGACCTGCCAACATCCATGTCCAGCACAGAATCAATTACAAAAGCTTATTAGACCTTCCACCTTCTGCACCCCATAAAGAATTTTGTTCCATACTCCTAGAGCAATAATTAATAGGGGAAGATGACCAGACGGTTCTGAACTCCAATTCTATCAGGACCCAGAGAGAGAAGAGGGGAAAGAAAAAGGAGGAGGAGGAAGAGGAGGAGAAGGAGGAGGAGGAGGAGGAGGAAGAGGAGGAGGAGGAGGAGGAGGAGGAGAAGAAGGAGGAGGAGGAGGAGAAGGAGAAGAAGAAGAAGAAGAAGAAGAAGAAGGAGAAGGAGAAGGAGAAGGAGAAGGAGAAGGAGAAGGAGAAGGAGAAGGAGAAGGAGAAGAAGAAGAAGAAGAAAAAGAAGGAGAAGGAGAAGGAGAAGGAGGAGAAGGAGTAAGGAAAAAGTCACTCAGTAGTAGGTGTGACTTAAAAAAAAAAAAAAAGGGAAGGCAGGGCCATAGAAAACAATGGGCATACATAGATAGATAGTAACAGAAATAACAGTCAACCCCTACCAGTGATCTTGGGAAAAACTAATGGTTTCCAATGGAGGGAATGGAAACAAGAACTCTGGTGGTGGGAAAGGTGTGGAATTATACCCCTGTTATCTTATAATTTTGTAAGTCAATACTAAATCACTAGTAAAAAAAATTTTTTTTTAAAGTTGTGTTACAGTTGTGTCCTCTACACTTAATTGTGCTCTCTATACACATGAAGGTTATCAGAGCTGGGGGAAAAAAAATTACAAAAGTCAATTCAACTATAACACACTACTGCCACCTAATGCTTACTAAAATATTGCCTAAAATAGTCAACACTCATTTACTTTTTTTTTTAATGCAAGTTAAGAATTAAGACACAATTTTAAAATGTTTCGACATTTTTAAAAGATTTCTTTTATTTACTACGCATGAGAGAAATTCACATGAGACAGAAAGGGAGAATCAAGAACACCATAAGTAGTGCCAGGACTTGAACCTCATGCATGTAAATTCAATAATCTACCTGTTGAGCTATTTCATTGGCTACTGCTTTAAGATTTTGAGTTTTCTGATTTGCATAGAGAAAATATAATCCCTAATAATGTTTTTATTTAAAAAAAAGTACTTGTTGATCTCCTTTAGCAAATCAAAGTATTGGCCAACAAGGTTTCAATGATGAACAGGACAGGATGCCTACTCTCAAGTGACTTATAGTCAAGAGAAGGAGACTAGAATTGGAAGCACTTATTATATATAACACAGTGAGAATGAATTACTAAGATTATAGCATGGAACACACAAAAATTAGGACATATTTCTTTTTTGATTTTTTTTTCTTCATTGGGGGATTAATGTTTTACAGTCGACAGTAAATACAATACTTTGTACATGCATAATATTTTCCAGTTTTCCATATAACAATATAATCCCCACTAGGTCCTAGGACATATTTCTTAAGAAAGGTAATAACTAACAGGAGAGAAGAAAACATGGAAGGATATGAAGCAGGGAAGCATTCTAGGAAAGGAGAAATAGCAAATGACAGGAAAGCACCAACATGGATATTTGATGATTAACAGTGGAACTTTATACTGAGACTGAGTAAAGGAAATTAGAGAAAAGCAATGAGAGATAAAGTAGAAAGCTAGACTAGATTTAGACAATAATGAAATGTTTTAGTATGCTAATAAACATGGTCTTCCCCTTCTTTAGAAGTTCACATCACTTTGCATGACAGAAACATAATCATATTTCTGTGTCACAGACAAAATAATCCAACCTCATGGTAAGATGGGGACTAACAACAGGAAACTATTGGGGGAAGGTTAGATGCTATGGTATCTTTCCCTCTTTCTCTCTTTCCATCTCGGGTAGTCAGCCTGAAGCAGTGATGTCCAGATGACAATAAAATAATAATAATAATAATAAATATTATGAGTCAGTCAAAATAATGCTTCAGGAAACAAGACATCTTTTCCAAGCTATCTTTTTTCACACATGGCACAAAGGATAATGCTCAATTTACAGTCAATATTTCAAAAGCCTAACAAAATGAGAAGGCATTTCAATTCCATTACTTAGTTTTAAAAAATCTATTTGATCTTTAATTAGTAGACAGCATGGGCATTAATTTTATTTCTGATACAGAAAATATTCAAGCATATGTATGTGAATTATAAATTATTCCAGATATTAAAAATAAATAAATTTAAAATAAAGGAAAAGTGAGTCAAAGTACAAATAACCTTAAGATTAGATAATTAATCAGCTAAATCCATGATTTATATGAAGGCAATTTTTTTTTAAGAAGGAAAATTTTAAAGGTGTTTCCTATCATAAAAGGCAGTATTTGCTTTAAGGCAAGGCTTTTTTAAAATTATTATTGCCACCTCAACATGCTTCAGCTCAGACTGTGTCCAGAGACTTCAGGTGTGGAATGACAACCCTTCAGCTTCATTACTTGGGTGAGACCTTTCCTTTCATAGTATTCTCTAATTCCATCCCAGGTGGTTCACTTCCTAACAAAGTCCCAAAACCTAGATATAGACCAGGTTCTGTGAAATAGAGCATATGTTCACACGTATCCATAAACTAGGGCAAAATATATACCTGAAAGCAGAAGTACACTAGAGTTTGCAGTGAGTACCCCCCAACACTTCCTCTCCACTATTCCAACCTTAGGGTCAATGATTGTTCAACAATTTGTTTGGCTTTGTATGTTAACTCTCTTTTCAGTCACCAGGTTCCAGATGCCATCAGGATGCTGGCTAGGCTTCCCTGGACTGAAGACCCCACCAATGTGTCCTGGAGCTCTGCTTCCCCAGAGACCCATCCTACTAGGGAAAGAGAGAGGCAGACTGGGAGTATGGACTGACCAGTCAACGTCCATGTTCAGTGGGGAAGCAATTAACAGAAGCCAGACCTTCCACCTTCTGCAACCCACAATGACCCTGGGTCCATGCTCCCAGAGGGATAGAGAATGGGAAAGCTATCAGGGGAGGGGGTGGGATATGGAGATTGGGTGGTGGGAATTGTGTGGAGTTGTACCCCACCTATCCTACAGTTTTGTTAATGTCTCCTTTCTTAAATAAATAAATAATTATTATTGTTGTAGTCATTATTGTTGTTATTGATGCCGTCGTTGTTGGATAGGACAGAGAGAAATGGAGAGGAGGGGAAGGCAGAGATGGGGAGAGAAAGACACCTGCAGACCTGCTTCATTGCCTGTGAATTGACTTCCCAGCAGATGGGGAGTCGGGGGCTTGAACAGGGATCCTTACACCACTCCTTGTGTTCTGTGCCAAGTGCACCTAACCCAATGCGCTACCGCCCAACTCCCAAGAAGGCAAGGTTGTTGTTTTTTTAAATTTATTTATTTATTCCCTTTTGTTGCCCTTGTTTTATTGTTGTAGTCGTTGTTGGATAGGACAGAGAGAAATGGAGAAGAGAGAGAGGAAGACAGAGAGGGAGAGAGAAAGATTGACACCTGAAGACCTGCTTCACCGCGACTCCCCTACAGATTCGGGGAGCCAGGGCTCGAACCGGGATCCTTATGCCAGTCCTTGCGCTTTGCGCCACCTGTGCTTAACCCACTGCACTACAGCCCGACTACCAGAAGGTAAGGTTTTAAGAGTGCTTTTAACATTATAGGATAGACACAATTTTCATATCATATAAAACTCATGCAACCAAGTCCAAATATACTAACTAGACTTCTTACACTTGTGTGGAAGATTTATAATGAACTATTATTAGAATTAGATTTACTTACCCCTTTAAGTAGGAAAGGGGACAAATTCATTACTCATAAGAACATAACTATCAATAACTTGGTTCATTAAATACCAAATAAAACCTCAAGATATATTTAAGCTTAAAACAACTAAAGACATGTACAACAGTCAGTCTGCAGTGAGTAGAATTTAGACTCAGTAAGCGCAGCAAGCAAATAGAAAGACCTATATAGAAGACACCATAAATTACTTAATCAATTATTTTCTTAGAACCAGATACCTCTCCTACCCCCCACCTCTCTTTTCTCAATCAATTTAAGTTGAACTTTATCTGATAAAGTAAGCACTACAAAAGTTGGATAAGGGCAAAAGACCAGCACACTTTAATGATGGTCCTTTTAGTCACTACCAGGCCACCCCATCACCTGGGACTCTAGGCAGAAATCCCTGGATTCCCCCAAACATACAATGAGTCTAGAGCTCTAACAGATCCCTCTCTCCACCATCACTGGCCACTTCCATCAAGAACATCATCATAAACCCTCTTGTAGGCCTAACAGGACCTTGCTCTCAATATAGAACAGCAAGGGTAGGGACTGCCCTACTCTCAGAAGGGAGGCTGGGTCAACATACTCTGCTACTTGAGGAAAACTGGTCCTGAAGTGAGTGTAGACTAGAACATTCCTAGTTAGGACCATGGACTGAGAGCTCTGGCTGACAGGGACTCACACAGGCTCCTTTGCTAAACATATAGGCCCTAGGTAAGATCAGTGGGGTTTACAGTTAGTGGTATTTATATACTTTCATTATATTTGGGAGCTACTTTCTGCCCTAATCCAGCTTTCTAGTCCTATTCTCAGCTATCACCATCTTCCCAGGCAATACTTTTAGCCCACCGGCATGTTAGCTATCAGGCACAGGCAAAAATGACTAAAGTCACAGGCCCCTTGGAATATACATAAAATAGACTTCCTTGCTTCTTCATTAGTTCTATCTGCTATATTCTTACCTTAGGTTTCTGATTTTTAAACAATTTGTTCTGCTTTATATCTTAGTTCTCTTTAAGCCACCAAGTTGCAGACGCTACTATGACACCATCCTGACTTCTCTGGGCAGACGACCTCACCAATGCATCCTGGGACCTCACCTTCCCAAAGCCCTAGCCCACTGAGTAAAGACAGAAATAGGGTGGTAGTATGGATTGACCTGTCAATGTCCATGTTCAGCAGAGAGTCAATTACAGAAGCCAGAACTCCCACCTACTGTACCCCATAAAGATCTTTGGTCCATACTCCCAGAGGGATAAATAGTTAACCTTCCAATGGAGAGGATGGGACATGTTACTCTGGTGGTGGGAATTATACCCCTTTTATCCTACAATCTTGTTAATCATTATTAAATCACTAATAAAAAAAAAAAAAAGAAAAAGAAATGTATAATGACCGATATGTAGTTACCTATCTACATATCTGGAAGAAGGGAGAACAAAAAGAAAGATGATGAAAATGTTCTAAGGCTGGCAAGTGGCTCACTTGAATAGTCTGTCTGCTTTGCTATGTCTGAGACAAAGCTTTAAGCCCTGCTCTCACTACATTGGAGGAAGCTCTGGTGCTGTGTTCTTCTCTCTCTCTCTCTCCCTCTCGCTCACTCTCTCTCTCTCTCTGAAAAAAGCCCAGAGCAGTGAGGCCTAGCCACAACAAAAGACAATTTTGATATAGTCGTTTTAAAGGTAAATGCAGCTAAAGCACATTGGAATGTACTAAAATGAGTGCATTTTATTATAACTGTTTCAATAAAGTTTTTTTTATTTAAAATAAATATGTCCTAAGAAGCATATAAAGTTCTAGTTATTTTATATGTTAAAAAAATAGAACAGTACTCTAGTACGCTTTAATAAAAGTGTGATATTTATGCCAGAGACGACCCGAACTGCCCCTGTGGCTACAGAGACTATGACCCACATAGTCAACGACTGCCACCTCTCCAGATTCAAAGGAGGTCTCGAAACTTTACATCAGGCTCAACCTGATGCTGTTGACTGGCTACGGAAGAAGGGCAAACGCTAGAAGAAGAAAATTTATTCCTTTAGGAAGTACTGAGCAAAATTTTTGTTATTGTTTACTTCCATTCTGTATCTTGGCAGAGCTGACAATGTGTACCAAGTAATAATATCAAAAAGAAATTATAAATGGTTCGAGCCCCGGCTCCCCACTTGCAGGGGAGTCGCTTCCCAGGCAGTGAAGCAGGTCTGCAGGTGTCTATTTTTCTCTCCCCTTCTGTGTCTTCCCCTCCTTTCTCCATTTCTTTCTGTCCTATCCAACAATGATGACATCAATAACTACAACAATATGATAAAATTAAAAAATAAAATAAAAAAGAAATTATAAATGTATTTAAATAAAAGATTGATATTTTCCATTCAACTTATAATCAGCATATATATACACACATATATATATATATGTATATTTTAAACGGTTTAAGTTCTGTAACATAAACTATCTGGCTTTGAATATTTAATATGGACCTCTGATCCACCTTTATATGTTTAAGATTTTCATGTCTCTAATCAACAACCTTCTAGCATGAAGACTCTTCTATATTCTAACATTCTGTAATTCCTTCAGTTAATTCTCTTTATAAATTAATTCTGTTAAAGTTTACAGAATTCTAGATTTTTTTTTTAATGCCTAAATATAACATTGCCCCAAAACATTGCTTCATGGGATTTTTCTATCAGCTACAAAAGTCAGATCATAATTAGAAATTTATTTTAAGATTTCTTTCATTTTCGGCACAGCAAATTGAGAAGCATTTACATTTAGATAAAACTTTAAAAGTCTCATCAATGACAGAATTTAAGGCAAGCCTGCAAAGAAAACATATTTTAAATTTTAAGTGTTTAGCAAATTGGAAACAGATCATCTTGTAGTCTTAAATACCATAGAAGTCTTTTTTGTCCTGCCTAGAATACATGAATAATGAGCCAACAAAACAATCTTGGATCACCAAGAGTGTTAACCTCACAGTACAGCAAACTAGGAAAAGAAAATATTCCCAGATTTGGGGCAATCAACTAGATCACAAATATAAGATACAATAAAAGAAAAGTTGAGGAGATGGCCTGTGCACTGAAAATGTGAGGTTCTCCATTGGTGGCCTGGCAGCAAGCTGGGGGGAAAAAAAAAAAAGTAATACACAATGGAACTGGCTTCAAATATTAACACAGTTAAATGTCTTATCTTACAGATAAAGATTCTTAGAGGCTATGGAATTTATTAGCTTAATTAAGACACATTTTTGTTAGGCTGGTGCAATTTTAGTGCAAAGGTGAAATTCTCTAAATAGCCTAGCTTTATTGGAGGGGGAAAAAATGACATTAAAATTTGTATTTAGTTTAAGATGTACAACATGATGATGATTTAATAATAGATGTGTATGATAAAGTTAGTCAACATTCATCATCTCACATAACTATTTTTTTGGTGGTGAAAACTTTTAACATCTAATATGAGCAACTTCTAAGTATACAATCCTCTCTTGTTATTATAGTTACTAGGCTGTACCTGAGATCACTATAATCTTTAGCATTAAAAGCTTGAAACCGGGAGTCAGGCGGTAGCGCAGCGAGCTAAGTGCACATGGTGTGAAGCCCAAGGACTGGCATAAGGATCCCAGTTCCAGCCAGAGGCTCCCCACCTGCAAGGGAGTCGCTACACAGGCGGCGAAGCAGGTCTGCAGGTGTCTTTCTCTCACCCTCTCTGTCTTACCCTCCTCTCTCCATTTCTCTCTGTCCTATTCAACCACAACATCAATAACTACAACAAGAAAACAACAAGGGCAACAAAAGGGAATAAATAAATAAATAATTATTCACTAATTTCCCTCACCTTTGCCTTCCTCCTCTCCCATCAAGCTACTTTTTTTTTAGCTCAGTTCAGGCTTAGTTTTGCATGCTTTGGTGCAGGAACTTTGTATCTGCATGATTCCATAGCATCACTCCACCATTCACGAGACTTTCCGGGGGCTTGGACCCACTCACACATAATAAAGTTTGCATTCTACTGGTTGAGCTATCTCCAGACAACTAGTTCAGTTTTTTTTTTTTAAAGATACCATGATAATTTTTTTTTCCCATGAAAAACTCTTTTAAGATTTTTCTTACATTTCTCAAGAATTGAGAAGCTCCATCAAGTGGCACAGGAAGATCACCCAAGCTTCCCACTGCCATCATTTTACAACTTCAGCCAAGTTTGATGGAGTAATTTCCCTTCATTTCTACTAGTAACATACCACTGGGTCAGATATTATCTAATTTTTCTTTTCAACCAGGAGAGTTAATTTGCCTAATTCTTTTGGGTAAACTTTTAAAAACTGAATCAAGTCACAGATTCCATGTAAAATGGTACAGCCATTATGGAAAGCAGTATAGAACTTGTTCAAGAAATTCAAACAGGCAGGGGTAGATAGCACAATGGTTATGCAAAGAAAATCTCATGCCTAAGGCTCCAAAGTCACAGGTTCAATTCCCTACACCACCATAAACCAGAGCTGAGCAGAGCTCTGGCAAAAAAAAAAAAAATTAAAAAAAATTCTAGATAAATTAATCAGCCCTCAGGTAGGTATTTCTCAAAAGAATACAAAAACAAAGAAATGTATGCTCTTTACTACAGCATTATTTACAATAAACAAACAAAAAAAAACCACAAATGATTTTCATGTATTAAACTGCAAAGACACGGAAATAACTAATCACTCTTAACCTAGAACCATTTCAAAGCAGTGGATTACAATTCAACTTAGATTAATAAGAAATATAAGAACATTTTAGAAATGTTTCCCTCTATGGATCAACCTGTCAATGTTCATGCCCAGCAGAGGAGCAATTACAGAGCCAGACCTTCCACTTTCTGCACCCCATAAAGAATTTTGGCCTATACTCCCAGCAGGATAAAAGATAGGGAAGGGGGCAGGGGATATAGCATAATGGTTATGCAAACAGACTCTCATGCCTGAGGCTCCAAAGTCCCAGGTTCAATCCGCGGCACCATCATAAGCCAGAGCTGAGCAGTGCTCTGATGTGTGTGTGTGTGTGTGTGCGTGTGTGTGTGTGTGTGTGTGTGTCTGAATCTCTCGAAAATAAAATAAATTTTTTAAAAAATAGGGAAGGTTCCAATGGAGGGACGGGACACAGAACTCTGGTGGTGGCAACTGTATAGAATTGTACTCTTGTTACCTTACAATCTTGTTGATGACTAAGTCACTAATAAAAAAAATTTTTAAAAAGGGGGAGTCTGACTGTAGCACAGCAGGTTAAGTGCACAGGGCACAAAGTGCAAGGACCGGCATGAGGATTCCGGTTTGAGCCCCTGGCTACCCACCTGCAGGGGAGTCGCTTCACAAGCGGTGAAGTAGGTCTGCAGGTGTCTATCTTTCTCTCCCCCTCTGTGTCTTCCCCTCCTCTCTCCACTTCTCTCTGTCCTACCCAACAATGACATCAACAACAACAATAATAACTACAATAATAAAACAAAAAGGGCAACAAAAGGGTAAATAAAAAAAAATTTAAAAAGAAAGAAGTGTTTCCCTCCCAAAAGATATTTCCAATTGAAAATTGGTACCCATTTCCTATTGATGCTGATAAAAATCACAGGATGTTTTTCAACTAGAAAAGAATATTATATTATAAAACGATATGCTATTACATTATGTCCTGTAATCCCAAGGGAAAAACCAGATGATGTGAGATAGGAGAAAGTATAGGTTGCTCTTATTCTTAAAGTCTGTAGCTTTTATTTATTTATTTATTTATTTATTTATTTATTTAAGACAGGGAGAAATTGAAAGAGTAGGGATAGCAAGACAAAGAGAGATACCTGCAGCACTGCATTTCTGCTTATAAAGTTCCCATTTGCAGATGGATAGCAGGGACTTGAACCCAGTTCCTTGTACATGGTGATGTGTGTACTCTACTGGCTGCGCCACCACCCAGCTCCCTTAATGTTAGAAAGGTATAAAATATTGGTTACTACTTTATAGATATTTAGTGTCTCAGAAGAAAATTACCACAGTGGAAAAAGAGGAAGCCAAAAGCAATACTTTAAATAAGTTTTTCAGTATATTACAAAGTAAGCTCGTTCACAGGATGTAGAAAAAGATCAATACTCTTTTATTAATAACTACAGCTCTATTAATAAAACTCTGCTGAGAAATACCAATTCAGTTACTTTTGTTTTTATAGATTCTAGTTAATTACTAGATAACAGACTTAGGGTATGTGAAACAAATGTCTTTCATGATAACTCTGCACTTTACATTTATTTTTAAAACATTCCAAAATATCTCAATCTATAAGAATGTTTTCAGAATCAGGACCATGAGTAAGTCCTACATTTATAAAAATTGCAATAAGGAAGCAGTATTTACTAAATCAACATGTATTGTGAACTTAGCAGCCTACCATTTTGCAATATTTTATTCCAGCAGCTAATTATGTAGGAGTGTTAAATTCAGAGTCTTCTGAACTTGGAAAAGTACACATAATAAATGTTCCTTTATACAAAATTAGGCACTGAATGGTAATTTTCAAATGTAACTTTATTTCCCCAATGTTCTGTAACACTGTTGTAAAATCATTTGAGAAGTATCGTAATTTAAACTGAGAAGCAAGACTGAATTTTCAAAATTTAGTCTTGTTAAACACAGAGACAACAACAAAAGCCAACTTAATAAATAATATGGATTTCCCTTATAACTTCCTCCTCAATTCTATTAGAAACAAATTAAAAAAAAAAAAAAGAAAATGATTTCCACTTTATAGCCACAAGGAAGCTAGAGCCCTTCAAAATTACGAGACTAGTAATTATGTCTGACATCCATAATACTTCTATTAACTATACATGAATGAAGTATTTCATGAAAATGCAGGAAACTGAAAATTATGTCTGTGAAGGGAAAGGCTTAAAACAAACAGGAGGAAAAAAGACACCAAGATAAAAACGATGGTTGAAGAAACGGCAAAATAAAAGGAAACAAACTACAACAAACAAACAAAACAAACAAAAACCCCACTGTGCAGTGTGCAGTGACCCAGATTCCCACTTGTAGGGAGAGAGCTTCACAAGTGTTGTGAAGCACTGCTATAGGTGTCTTTCTTTCTCTGTCCTTCTCTACTTCCTGTTTTCTTCTGAATTCCTGTCTCTATCCAATAAATAAAAATAAAATAAAATGACTTTAAAAGGGGGACCAGGCTGTGGCGTAGCTGGTAGAGAGCACCTGTTACAATGTTCAAAAGAACAGGGTTCAAGCCTCTGGTCTCCACTTGGCAGGGATGGGAAGCATCAAAAGTGGTAAGCCAATGCTGCAGGTCCATCTTCTCTATACCTCTCTGTCTTCCCCTTCCCTCTCAATTTCTGTCTCTATTCAAAATAACTAGATATTTTTATTATAAGACTTAAAAACTTAAAAAAGAAAAACATTTACAAATCTAAAATTCCCCATCTAGCAAAAATTAAAAACTTTTTTTAAAAAATGAAGACACGCTCTAGGCAAAAAGAAAATAAAAGATAAACACAGCTGGGTATCCTCACACATGGATTATATATACAATTTTACCTATCAATAAATTTCTTTTAAAAGATTCTCAGGAGATAAAGAGATAGCTCACCTAATAGAACACAAGCATTAACATGCTCAAAGTCCTGCATTCAAGTGCTAACACCACGTAGGAGCACCATGACAATGGTGATAGCTCCAAAAATACTGGACTAATACTATAAGGCCTCCTCCTCTCTGTGTATCTCTCACCTTCTCTGTCTGCCTCTCTCATTCTCTCTGAAACTTTAAAAGAATGAAAAAAACTGGCAGAGGAGCAATAGTATGTGCCAGTTATGTGTGAGGGCTTGGCACTGCAAAAATAAATAAAAATATATGAAAAACTTAAAAAGCACTCAGTGAAAGTATTAAAGATAAAGCAAAAAAAAAAGTGATACCTTACTGAGTTGTAGAATATATTACATGAAAACAAAAGAGAAAGGTAGTAAGTTAACTTGGGCACTGTTGTTTCCTCAAAATGATTTTTTCAGGAAAGAAGTGGAGTCATGGTAGAATAATTACAAGCAAATGATGGACTCTGAAGACAATTATGCAATCAACAATAAACCACAGCAAAACCTTACTAGTGCACATCTAGGTTCGCCTGATAGAAACACCCATCTAATGGTTGATGAGAGTGGGGAGGGTAGAGAAAAGACCAAGTGGACACATTGACTTGGATGTGAGTTGTGGTACTTGTCAGTCATCTGACATTCTGTTTACAGAACAGACAAAAGCATTCTTCAGGAAACAAAACAAACAATTCTAAACTGTACATGGAACCACAGGAGAACATGAATAACAATATATATATATATATATATATATTTAATGACAGTAAAGAAGAAAAATAAGAGGCACGATGCTCCCTGACTATACTTTAGTAGTAAGTAAAACAGTAAGGTC
The DNA here is from genome assembly GCF_950295315.1 of Erinaceus europaeus. Lineage (NCBI taxonomy): Eukaryota > Metazoa > Chordata > Mammalia > Eulipotyphla > Erinaceidae > Erinaceus > Erinaceus europaeus. Next base: position 30,629,690 of record NC_080178.1, read on the forward strand.
TTGGAACCAAACCAGGCAGTCAGACCAATGGCAATAGACTGGAGATCTCAGCTATAAACCCACATTTATATAAAGATCTAACCTATGATAGAGAATACAACAGAGAAAAGAAACCCTCTTCAACAAATGGCTTTCAGAAAACTGAACAGTTAAATGTATCTAACATATACAAGAATCAACTCAAAACGGCTTGAAGTTTTGGATATTAAGCTTGAAACCATAAACTATATAGAAGAAAAGGGGCTGGGCAGTGGTGTACCCAGTTGAACACATATGGTTATCATGCACAAGGACCTGGTTCAAATCCCTGCTCGTCACCTGCAGGGAGGAAGCTATAAGGAAGGTTTATAGGTGTTTCTCTTTCTCTCTCTCTCCCTCTTTTATCTTCCCCTCACAATTTCTCTCTGTATCAAATAAAATTATAAAAAAAAAAAAAAAAAGGAAACAATGGCTGCTGGGAGTGGTGGATTCATACTGCAGGCACTGATTCCCAGGGGTAATGCTGGTGGCAATAAAAAATATTTTCTAGGATTGGAGACAGAGTATACAAAAGGCATTCATCCTTGAGTCTCTAGATCCCAGGTTCAATCCCCACCAACACTACAAGCCAACTTTGAGCAGTGTTCTGGTGTGTGTATGTGTGTAGCTCTCTCTGCATCTCTTTCATGAAATTAGATAATAAAATCTTTTTTAAAGTATACACACACACACACACACACACACACACACACGCATAGGCTATATTCTTCAGGACCTTGAAATCACAGATGTATTTGAAAATCAACTTTGGCAAAGGAAACAAAATAATAATAATACGGGACATCAGACTAAAAAATTTTTATTACACATCAAAAGAAACTACCACAAAAAATAAAAAGGCAACCTACTAGTTGGGAAAAGATATTTGCATATCCTATCTCTGATAAGGGGTTAGTTACCCAAAACATAAAGAAATCATACAAGTGAACAACAAAAAGACAAGCAAAAAAAAAAAAGTGGGCAAAAAGATCTTAATACATTTTCTTCAAAGAAGATATATTTTAAAAAATGCTGTGTCACTTATTAGGAAAATGCAAATTGAAACTACAATGAGATACTACTATAGAATAGCCTATATCAAAAAGGCTTTTTAAAAAGTAGATAAAATTAGATATATATATGCAAATTTGTGCATACATTCATACATTATCAAAATAGCCCATATGTCCAAAATATCATTTAGCATGTAATCAACATACAAAATTAGGCTTATTTTACACTTTTCTTAAGTACGTAGTCTCTGAAATCAAAAATTATTTTACTTTTCAAATGCTTGACAGTCCCATATAGCTAAGTTACTACGTGTGAGCAATGCTTATTATATGATACAATTTTTTTGTTAATTATTTTTTAAATTTTTATTATATTTATTTAATAGCAACAGCCAGAAATTGAGAAGGGGGAATATAGAGGAGGGAAGAGAGAGACACCTGCAGCACTGCTTCACCATTTGTGAAGCTTTCACCCTGAAGATGGGAACCGAAGGCTTGAACCTGGGTCCTTGCACACTTTTAGCATGTGTGCTCAACCAGAGACACCACCAGCGAGCCTCTATATAAAACACTTTTAAGCATTTTACATGGATTATTTCATTTAATCATCCATGAAGCATGTACAAGGGAAAAATACCTTTTCAAATACTTACCGACTGAGTCAGGATTCTAAATCAGCATGATTCAACTTTCCTGTTCAAAACACCATGTTATCCCTTTCCCAACTAACTTTTTTAACAATAGCACTGAAACTTTCAACTAATAAAACATATTGATTACTGCTTTGATATTTCTTTTATTCTCTTCATGGAAAATTATAATTTCTGATGACATATAAAAGCTGATTTGTTCCCCATTATTTAAAATCTGAAAGAAAAGACTTACCATTAATATGAGCTTTTGATACTTTTGTTTCAGGTCTGATATACTTGCAGATGGGTCTGCCCCCAGAATACTGTACCAGTCCTTTCTAGGTAACTCTTCACATGCCATTATGCTCTGAACAAGATACAAACCTTCTTGGTTTGTATGCAGTTTGTGCACGTCTAAAAAATATAAAACCAATATTTTTCTAAGTTCTTTAGTATTAGTAAATCGTAATTATAATGCAAACCTAAATAGGCATTTTTTTATGTATAATGTCCCAAGAAATTCAAGTGGTCGCACAAATATGGGAAACCTATTATATATTTCATGACCTATGTTTATATATTGTAAAATACACAATATAAAAAAATTCTATCACAAAACTGAATGGTGGATCACCCTCTAGGAATTTTTAATCTTAAAGTAAAAGCGGCACCTACTAAGTACTCACTAAACACTGCAGAGGGATTTAATAAACGTCTACATAATTAATGGATCTTTTCCAGCAAAATTAAAATTTGAATTTGGGTGCATTCTCTCTTAATTTTTCTAGTTTACTTCTAGATTATCTTTAAAGTACAATATGCAAAATAGCCTGCCAGCATTGGCAGGTAGAGAAGAGTCCCTAGGTGATAGGTCCTAGAAACTGCACTGGAGGAAACTCCCCTCCAGGAGTCTAAAAAGAAAAAAACAAAAAACCTTCCCACAACTGTGGACTTAACCAGCTCCGATCGTCTTAAAATCGAGAACCAGGGACCTACTGTACCAACATTCGCAGTTGGCCGAGTGAATACCCAGCCTATGCGGGTGCCTCTCCTTCGTGTTCAGCCCGTATCAAACTTACCAAACCTCACCGAGAGAAGATTATGCGAAATCTGTAAGAACTAGGAACCGGTATCTCCTTCCGCCGGAAGTCGTTACACTGTCGTGGACAAGTTTCTAGTCGAGCAGTAGTAGCGGTGACGCAGATCCGAAGCAACGCTCCTCCCTTTCGTTATTAGTTGCTATGGTAACCGTTGCTTCCAAGGCGTTTCCAAGCTGTAAGTGCTGGAACTGAGGGGGAAAAGTATCTTTTTATCATTCTAATGCGTTCTCGTTCTGGCTTCAGCACTGTTGCTTCTCTCTGCCTCACTTAGCACCCCTACCCTAGAGCGTCGCCCACGGCACATGCTGCCTTGCGCTGCTTGCCTTCTTTCCCTCGGGTCGGGGTTGTGGGGGCGTTGCCTGCGCGGCGTGGGCGACGGTCGGGGAGCCGTCTAGTCGCTCGGCGACCCTGCACTTCCCGTAGAATGTTCTTGATTAAATAGTAGGAGAACTAGAATCTATATTAAGTAAAGTTCTTTATATTAGTTTGCTTGTTTGTTTCTCCTGGAAACCAAGGGCAGCACAATTACGTCTGTTAGAAATGAGCTGCTGACCTGAAAGGAAAAAAAAAAGAAGCCATTTCAAAGTTCTTTCATATTTATTGCTTCTCATCACTTTCATTTCTACCCAAGTCAGGCTGGTGTTATTCCCATTTGTAGGTGAGAAAACAAACCGAGGATCAAGGCCAAATAGCTGATTTGTATAGTAGCAAAACTTGGCTTTTAGCAAGTCTGCGTGATTACAGAGCAGCTATGCTATCTTTCAGGCTAGCAGAACAAGCAAAATAAATCCCTGAACCCTGAAAGAATTTTCAATAGCTAGGCTCCCAAAAGTGGACCTTGTGAATTGCCTCTCCCTTTCCTCTCTTTTTTCCCTCATTTTGTTACGTTTTTTTTTTTTTAAGTTTCTCTGCTGCTTGTTTGACATCGACCCTGCTTCCCTGCATTATACCCGGAGTTGAGAACTTACTAGTTTTTGGCAACATGTTATAAATTACACTAGGAGGGGAGAAGACAGTTTTGTCACTTACTGCTTAGATTTGCTTTTTTTTTTTTTTTTATTAGGTCTGAGTTTGAGAAACAGTCAAGATAAGCCTAAAGTACGGTATTTTAATTAAGTTGATTGGCTAATGATAGTTTAGACTATAATAGTATGAACAATAGTGTGAACGTGCAGATTAACTGAGTGATATAGGAATGTTGAAAAACAAATCTGAAGTGAAAAGCATAGATTAAGTTTTCCACACAATCAACAGGAAATGTGGTTTCAGTTTTGGTTACAAAGGTATTTCTATGTGAGCCAAAAAACAAATATAAGGGTGGGGGTAGATAGCATAATGGTTATGCAAAGAGATTATCATGCCAGAGGCTCCAAGGTCCCAGGTTCAATCCCTGCACCACCATAAGCCAGAACTGAACAGTGCTCTGGTATGTATATAAAATTAGGCGTTCTGAATACCTTCTGTTTGGTAATCATAATAAACTACATTTCTAGCCCTTAATAGTCTCCTTTCCACTGTTCAGCTTCTGTGTGTGTGTGTGTGTGTAATACAATATATGTATGTTTAGGTACTTCAGTTTTTACAGCAAGATTTATTTACTCATTGTAATTTCTCTTTTATTTTTTTTACCAAATTCTGGAGTCAATTTACAATACCTCAGTTTTCTCAGTTCTTATATTTTTATATTTGTATATATTTGGGTTTGGAGACTAAAAAATTCCCTATTCCTCCCAACCTCAGCAATCCCAACGCTTCTTTCTCGCCCGTTTTACATATTTGAGTTTGCATTCAGTAAAGCATACTGTAGTTTGCAACTTTGTCTTCATAAAGTGAATTCTCCACTGAAATGATCAATAATTCATTAAGGTTATCTAATATCTATATTTCCCTAGTTACCTCAAAAAAATTTTTAAATCATTGGCTTGTTTAAATCTGGACCTAAACTAAATCTACATGCTGCATATGATTATTCTGTCTCTAAAATATATCTGAACTATAAAAGTACCACTTCTCCCTATAGCCCTTTTTTTCTGCCATTGTTGAAAAATAAAGTAGACTTAGTTGACTTACAATCTTAATTTATGTGTTTATTTACACTAGAATAAACTTAAAACTTTTTCCTATTAATTTTATATTAGTCTTCCTTTTTCAATTTTCTAGAACAGTATTTTCCAATTTAAATATAATGTAAGCCACAAATGTAAACCACATATGATTTTAAAATTCCCAGTAATCAATTACAAAATAAATCAGTGGAATGAATTTAAATATTTAATCTAATATATTTAGAATATGGTCATTTCATAATGTGATCAATATAAAACTATTAATGCCAATATTTTACATTTCTTTTTTTCTTCTTTTCTTAATATTTATTTATTTTTCCTTTTGTTGCCCTTGTTTTATTGTTGTAGTTATTATTATTATTGTTATTATTATTGATGTCATCGTTGAATAGGACAGAGAGAAATGGAGAGAGGAGGGGGAAGACAGAGGGGGAGAGAAAGATAGACACCTGCAGACCTGCTTCACAGTTCCAACCCAGATCCTTACTCCGGTTATTATACGTCCCTACCACCCGACTCCCAGTATTTTACATTTTTAAAGTCAACAAAATTTTTACCAGTGTAGTTCATCTCAGCTTAGATTAGACTTATCTTGGGTTGGGGCGGTAGCTCAGTGGGTTAAGCGCACGTGGAGCAAAGCGCAAGGACCTGCATAAGAATCCGGGTTTGAGCCCCCGGCTTCCCATCTGCAGGGGAGTCGCTTCACATGCGGTGAAGCAGGTCTGCAGGTGTCTGTCTTTCCCTCCCCCTGTCTGTCTTCCCTTCTTCTCTCCATTTCTCTCTGTCCTATCCGACAACAACGATATCAATAAAAACGTTAATAATAACCACAACAATGGTAAAACAACCAGGGTAACGAAAGGGAAAAAATGGCCTCCAGGAGCAGTGGATGCCTGGTGCAGGCAGGGAGCCCCAGCAATAACCCTGGAGGCAAAAAAAAAAAAAAAAAAAGAATAGGCTTCTCTTCCTAGTGCATTCTATTTTGAATAGGGAAAATGTAGAGGATAAGTTTATTAGCCATATTCTGTTACCTTGGCAATGTGGTCCCTAGATTTCCAGCCTCCTCACTTGTTACCATTCTTACATGAAACACTTAAGCACTCCCCACCCTTCTTCCCTAAAGTCCATTTACTATTCTTGCTCTGTACTGTAAACTATTAAATCCCCAGTAAAAAGTTAACTAAGGGAGTCAGGCAGTAGCGCAGTGGGTTAAGTGCACATGGCTCGAAGCACAAGAACCAAGCATAAGGATCCTGGTTCAAGCCCCAGCCTCCCCACCTGCAGGGGAGTCGCTTCACAAGCAGTGAAACAGGTCTGCAGGTGTCTATCTTTCTCTCCTCCTCTCTGTCTTCCCCTCCTCTCTCCATTTCTCTCTGTCCTATCTAACAATGACGACATCAATAACAACAACAATAATAACTACAACAATAAAAAAACAAGGGCAACAAACGGGAAAATAAATATAAATTATTTTAAAAAATTAATTAAGCATATGTGCAGTTTCACTTCTCCTTTTTATCAAGTAGTGAGACAGAGAGAAAAAGAGAGAGGACGCTTCCTCCCATAGCCTGGCATTATCCTGTAGTACTAGGGTTTGAACCTGAACCACCTTCATGACAGAACACCCACCCACCTGGCAACCTATCTCTCCACCCAACCACAAACTATTTTAAATTGGAAAAATGAAACCAAAGTCAAATGTATGTTTAACTGAAGTTTGCAAGATAAAGTGTGGGAAAAGAAAAACAACAACAAAAAGCAATCCTCAATTCCTGTGTCATTACTTAATCTAACATAAGAAAATAAAAATATATTAAGTATATGATTTAAAGATGATGAACAAGTACTACATCTATATTTGAAGATTTATTATATTTATCAGATCAGAGAGAGATAAAGAGACGTTCACATGAGAAAATGAGAAAGAGAGAATATTGGACACCACTCCAATATTCAAGGATCAAAGTGGAAGCATGCAAGTTTGTGCTTTATCCACATTCCAATATATATATATATACAAATAAAAATAAATATATAACTATATATATAAAACAAGTGATGTCCACCAGACATGAAAAAATTCCCAGTTTGATATATTGTTAATAAAAGTGCTTCTTAATAATGTATATTTGCAATACATAGAATGTACTTATGCTAATCATCTCCTGCTTTGTGATTATATTTACCTCAATCTATTGGTTTTATCACCAGCTCTTTTCCTTGAACTTATATATCTTTCAATTGAGATTTTTATATCAATGAGTTAAGTTATACTTTTTAAAAAATTTTTCCCCACTAGGGATATTACTGAGGTTTGGTCCCTGCACAACTCTACTGTTTCCTGTGGTCATTGTTTTTCATTATTTGATAGTGAGAGACATAAATAGACAGAGAAATAGAAAGAGACAAAGAGATGAGAGACACTTACAGCACTGTTCCATCACTTGTGAAGCCTCCCCTCTGTAGATAGGAGCAAGTACATTCTTCTGGGTGAGCTACAACCTGGCCCCACTTGTGCTTATTTTTAAGTATGACAAAATGTTATGCTTTTGTTGTACAACTAAATGATTATTCCTAGACAACTTAGAGTCTACTGAGATGATTAAAAAAAAATCACTAAGAAGAATTAGCTAGTGTTAAAATTAAAAAAATCATATATTCTATTTATTTATTCACACATCAATTGTTAAAGAGATAAATCAGTAGTTAGCTGTGTCCCTCTCAAAAGCTTGTTATTCTGGATCTACAATCAAACAGATTACTGAAATAACTGTGGGAAGTACTATACCAGAAGAAATACTGGTGCCGAGGCAATTAATAATCTAGAGTTGCAGGAATGGAGTCAGGCATAGATGACTTGAGTGTGAAATCCTGAAATAAAAATAAGGATAGTCCAGGCAGATGTATATACATGTATTAAGTTTTAAATAATGTTTTGATGGAAAGGAGAGACAAATGGCTAAAATTAAAGAAACTTCCTTTCTTTCTTTTTTTTTTTTTTTTTTTGGGGGGCACAGTTTACCATAAAGCTTAAACAGTATAAGAATCAGCTCAAATGAATAATATTCATCATTTTGTAGCTTTTTTACATTTCCCTCCCACGGATTTGTCTTCACTTGAACTTTTTCTCCCAGTAGTAATTATCAGTGAACACTGAGTTTGTGCTAGTCAAAGTGTTAAGCAGGGAGACAAAGAGGTAAATATTTTCCAGTGTTTTACACCTGTTGCTGTGTCTTTTTTTCCTTGTTTAACTTCAGTTGTGTCTGTTCTTTCTAACTTGTCTCAGAGCTCTTAGAGGTCATTGTTTTAGCTGTTCCTTCCAGTATAATGTAATCATTTAATATAATGATGTAATTATTTCACAAACCTATTAAAGATACTGTATATAATAAATCTTCTGTTTCTCTTTAGTTGTAACAATTTAGTTGTAATTTATTATTTTCATCATTCTTTATCCTTTTTGTTCTTGACTTTTCTTTGTGCTTACCAGTTATGACAAGCTGACACACTGAAAATTTCTTAAACCATGTAATAACAAGCATAAATATACACCATTTAAGAGCATTATCTATTTTAGTTTTCAAAACTGAATTTTTTTAAGTTTGTTAAATTTCTGTCATGTAGTTGACTCAAAAAAGAGAGGTTAATCTGAATGATCTAGGGGTGTTAATTTGTGGTTTAAAATGTGTTAAACAGTTGATATGAAGTCTATTTAACTCAATTAGAGAGTATAATGAAGATGTTTCCAGGGTGTTATGGAACCTTTTGAAGTTAACTTGGAATTCACTCTCTATATAAAACATGACACCTGATTTAATATGCAGTTACATTTGTGGTTTTTAATTTGTATGTATTTTAACAATTCTACATATTTAAGAACAGCTTGAATGTAATACTTAAGACTCATTTTTTTGAAATTAAATTCATTATTTCATAATTAGTAAAGTGAAAAGGTATAATTAATAATGTTAATTTTTATTACTCTGTTTTTCTGAACGTAAAATACATCTGTACTGGATAACCAACAGTAGCATTCAGAGAGGTTGTTTGTTTATGCTTCTTTGTTTTAAAAACTCAACTAGTAACATTTTATAGGTTTTTTTTTAATGCCTCGTGTAGAAAGATAGTATTGATAAGCACATTGAAAATTTGATGTGGTCATTTAGATAAATGAGTTACCACTTTCCAAATAGTTGAATTAATATTATGAAGCATTTTAGTGTTTCCTAATATCTTCAGAAACATTCAGAATGGTACCTTACTATTGTAGAGTTTAGTATTGTTATTCTTACTTTAAATAGCTAAACATAATATTTGTAAAATGACGGTGCCATTTAAGAAAAACGGAGCATTATAGCTTCAACATTCAAGTACATAAAAATATGAAGGTGAAAATAAATATATTCCTCACTTAGTATCGGAATTACTATAGTACTATTTTATTACATGTGTCAGTTTATTAGTAATAAACACATTTAGCATTTCAGCTTCTTTTTGCAATCTTTCAGTTTAATTATTTAGAAATTGATGAAAAAGAAGTCTTGTATGCTAAAGGGATTGTTGAAATGATAGATTGAATGCCAAAATAATGAAACCATGCAGCTTAAAAAATATATACTAAAGAGTAGATGTTTTTGATGAATTTCCACCAAAATATCATATTTTAAAATAGTTTAGCAATTCATAAATATTACTTTAATCTTCTATAGAAGCACCATGATTATAGTCTTTTGTAGCTCATTAGCAATTTCTTTAATGAGTTTTTTGTGTGATAGATAAAGTAACAGACAAATGACAGATTGTTTGCCTTTAATGATTTCCCTGTTTCAAGCCCATTACAAAGCAATTAGAAATCTGACAGCATTTTCACTCTGCATTACTGATCATCTAAAGTGATGAGGAATGAGAGGTGATGAATATTAATTGTATATTTTCATATGATTATCATAAATTATTACCTTGTCTGATGTGTTGCAGGTGAAGCAAGAGCATTAGAAACAAATACAGTAATTTGAAAGAACTGATTATTTTCTAATCTTTGTAGTATAAATCCTGGTCTGTAATGTTTGTCTCTGTGAATATAAATTATTTTAGCTTAACTTTATATTTGGGTAATTTAATAGGCTTTCTTATTTAAATACAACAGAGGAAATAATTTCCATATAGTGCAGCATACATATATATGTGTATGTGTATACATATGTAATTAAGTTCAGAATTTAAAAATATATATTTTTAGATTTTATTTATTTATTTATATAAAGGAAACACTGACAAAACCATAGGATAAGAGGGGTACAATTCTACACAATTCCCACCACCAGAACTCCGTATCCCATCCCCTCCCTTGATAGCTTTCCTGTTCTTTAACCCTCTGGTAGTATAAACCCAAGGTCATTGTGGGATGCAGAAGGTTGAAGGTCTGGCATCTGCATTCATCTTCCCAGCTGAACATGGGCGTTGACAGGTTGATCCATACTCCCAGCCTGCCTCTCTCTTTCCCTAGTGATGCGGGTTCTGGGAAATCAGAGATCCAGGACACATTGGTGGGGTCATCTATCCAGGGAAGTCTGGTTGGCATCATGCTAGTACCTGGAAATTGGTGACTGAAAAGAGAGTTAACATATTAAGCCAAACAAGTTGTTGACTAATCATGAACCTAAAGGCTGGAGTAGTGCAGATGAAGAATCGGGTGGGGGGGAGGTCTATGTTCTGTAGATAGCTAGTAGGCATATTTTAGTTATATTCCAAAGGGCCTGTAGCTATACTAGTTTTTGTTTTGTTTTGTTTTTTCCCCAGAGCCTGAAATCTGATATGCAGGTAGATCCTAGTTATTGTCTGGGGAGATGATGTCATGGCTGGAAAAAGGACCAGAAAGCTGGATCAGGGAAGAGTAGCTCCCAAATATGGGAAAGGTATATAAATATTGTTGACTGTAAACCCCATCGATCTGATCTGATCTGGGGCTCATATTCAGCTTAGGAGCCTATGTGACCTCTGCATCCCTGTAGACACAACCTCACTTCCTGTGGTCATCAGTAGGAACATTCCAAGCTGCCCCCATATCAGGATCCATCTTCCTCAGGTGTAGCTTAGAGTATGTTGCCCAGCCTCCCTTCAGAGGATGGAACATTCTCCACTGTTGTTGATCCCAAGTTGAGGGCAAGGCCGTATGGAGGTCCACAGAGGGGTCTGTTTTGTTGTTCCTGATATAGATGGCTGGTAACAGTGGAGAGAGGGATTTATTCAAGGTCTAGGCCCATCCCATCATGTCTGTTTGGGAATCTCAGGACTCTCCAAATAGGGCCCCAGCTGATGGGGTGGCCTGATAGTGACTAAAGAGTCATCGTTAAAGTATGCAGTCTCTTGCCCTTATTCAGCTTTTGCAGTCCTTGCTTTGATAAGGATAGCTTGGGAGTGAGTGAGGGAAGTATAATAGGAAATAGGTGAGGAGGGTATCTAAGTCTAAGTAGGCACTATTTCATTAGGAACTTCATACTGACTCACTGTAGACTATTGTGTACTTTTGTTTTCAGGTATGTATTTTGCACTAATTTATGGATACATGTGAACATATGCCTTATCTCATGGGACCTGGTCTATATTTAGGTTTGAGACTTTGTTGGGAAGTGGACCACCTGCAACTGAATTAGAGAATCCTATGAAAGGAAAGGTCTCACCCGAGTAATGAGGGTGAAGGATTGACATTCCATGCCTGATGTCTCTGGACACAGTCTGAAGTGAAGCATTCCGAGGTGGTACGCGTTGCATTGATTAGGTTGGGATCAGCAGGTGTGATATCATTTGGTATGAACTGAGAGAAGCATGCAGGAAAGTGAGGCCCACTCTAGAGGTTCCAGAACTGGGGAAATAGAGGGTCTATAGAGGAAGTGGGAGGTTCCTGTCTTAGGGTTTAAGAAGTCAATAGTTAGACATTCAATTTTCCCCTCTCATATTAATTAAATAGTGTTTTATATGACTACAGATTAATAGGAGTGTACAAACACACCATTCCCACCACCAAAAGACTGTGTCCCATCCCACCCCCACCCCCATGAAGCCAAACAGACACCCTCACCCTTAACCCAGGGTTGTTACTTTGGTGCCCTACTCCAAATTCAGTCAAATCCTGCTTTGAGTTTCCCTCTCAGTTCTTCTTTCTCAACTGCTGTTTATGAGTGGGATCATTCCATACTCGTCTTTATCTTTCTGACTTAGCTCACTTAACGTAATTCCTTCTAGTTCCGTCCAAGATGGGTCAGAGAAGGTGGGTTCATTGTTCTTAATAGCTGCATAGTATTCCATTGTGTATATATACCACAGCTTTCTCAGCCACTCAACTGTTGTTGGGCACCTGGGTTGCTTCCAGGTTTTAGCTATTATGAATTGAGCTGCTATGAACATAGGTTTACACATATCTTATTAGTTTTCATTTGATTTATATAACACTTTTATACAATTACTACTTTCATGTACATAAGGAAATTAAATCTAGAAGTGGATAAAAATGAATCACTAATTAATTTATGGAAATAGCCAATAGATTCCAAATTTTCTTTTTTCTATTACTGTATAGGACAAAGAGAAATTGAGAAATGAGGGGAAGATAAAGAGTGTAAGAGAAAGATAGATACCTGCAGACCTGCATCACAACTTGTGAAATGACTCTCCTGTAGTTGAGGAAATGGGGACCTGAACCAGGATCCTTGCAGAGGTTCTTTTGCTTTGTACTGTGTACAATTAACCTGCTGCACTACCACTGGCTGCCCCCTTTCCTGCATTTTCTTTTTTTTTTTAATTTCTGAAATTTAATTTTTTTTTTTTAAGAAAGGATAAATTAACAAAACCATAGGGTAGGAGGGGTACAACTCCACACAATTCCCACACCTTTCCTGCATTTTTTTCCACATTATCTTAGCTTCATGTGAAAGCTTTTCAACAGAATGGTTAAAATTTCAGAGTACTTTGAATTATTTCTTCTATAAAACTTCCCTGTATTTTTTGGGGAAAAAAACAAATTGGGAAAAGGGACTCAAAGTTGAAACATGCTCCAAATTTAGCTTAAAACTAAGGTCAGAATTGTAGAAATTCTTGCCTTAATTCCAATGTCCTCCCATTTTAATACGCTATTTCTGTATCATCTGATGTTAAGAAGCAATGTTTTTTCATAATTTATTAAATACATACTAACTATAGACTTGTTTTGGAAAATAAAAATATCATCTATTCTTAGTTTTTAAGTTATATAATGAGGTTATAGCTGGTGAAAATTTTCATAATTCAAATTTCTCCATATTCAGGACTATCTCAAAAGTTAAGAGTAGAAGAGAACAATATGATTATCTTAATGCTGAGATTATAAGGATATCTGAGAGTAGTTACTTGTACACTTGTACACTTTTCTTTTAAAATCTATTTATTGGATAGAGACAACCAGAAATCAAGAGGGAAGAGGAGATAGAGAGACAGAGAGACACCTGTACAGTTGCTTCACTACTTGCAAAGCTTTCCCCCTGCAGGTGGGGACCAGGTGCTCAAACCCAGGTCCTTGCATACTGAAACATGTGAGCTCAACCATGTATACCACCACCTGGTCCCCACTTCTTTTTGAGGCTATAGTATATATGGCTCTGGGTCACTCAATTCTAATTTGGTAGCTTCTCTGACTGTCAGTGGTACTTAAACTTAGATACATAGTTAAGATCTTAAAAATTTTAACATTTAATTTTTCTAAGGTATTTAAATCATAATTTTATATAATAACAGAGGTTTGGAAAATTCAGGTGTTAATTATATAATAAGTCCTATGTGTCAACAACTGTACTGTTAACCATCCTCCCCCAAAAGTGATAAAGATTATATAATAAGGAACAATTATTCTCTTGTCCAGATAAGGAGATTAGCTTCTAATCTAATAGTGTAGGTACTTTTTTGAATCTCCACTACAAACCAAGTGTTGAACTTCTTTCTCTAACAAGGGTCTCCTGTTGGCATGGTTGAGCTGCAGACCCCCTGTACTTATCCTACTGGTTTCTTAACACAGATACATCTTTCCTTGAAAATCAGTCTTTTCTTTTGTTTCTACATACATTGTCACATTATCTCCCTTTTCCAATCAAATATTTTCCACAATTCAAGCTTCTTTTATAGCATTATTTACATTCAACACTATTTTGATTACTTATCACCTTCTCTAGTAATATAATTTCTTTTTCATAACTTATTTTGTAAAGGTTTATTTTATGAGAACCCAGAGCACAATTAATCTCTGACATATGTGATTCCAATCTCATGCTTACAAGTCTTTATGAATACAAGTCCTATGTTCCCTGGCCTAGAAAATTGCTTTAGTTGAATCACAAAACATTCCCTCTTCCCCTCTCAAAATGTCTAAATTGAGCTTATATCTTATCCCAAAGCATTTACTATGCTGTGACTCACTTTCTTTTATTTTTAATTTCTTTATTGGGGGATTAATACTTTATAGTAGACAGTAAGTACAATAGTTTCTACATGCATAACATTTCTCAGTTTTCCACATAACAGTAAGACCCCCACTGGGTACTCAGCCATCATGTTTCCGGACCTGAACTCTCCCCCCACCCCGCCCCAAACCCACCCCAGAGTCTTATACTTTGGTGCACTACACCAACTCCAGTCCAAGTTTTGCTTAGTGTTTTCTGATCTTGTGTTTCAACTTCTAACTGTGAGTGAGATCATCCCATATTCATCCTTCTGTCTCTGATTTATTTCACTGAGCATGATTTCTTCAAGCTCCATCCAAGATGGGCTGAAAATGGTGAAATCACCATTTTTAATCACCTGAGTAGTATTTTACTGTGTATGTATACCACAACTTGCTCAACCACTCATCTGTTGTTGGACACCTGGGTTGCTTCCAGGTTTTGGCTATTACTACTTGTGCTACTATGAAAATAGGTCTACACAAATCTTTTTGGATGGATGTATTTGGTTCATTAGGATATATCCCCAGGAGAGGAATTGCAGGGTCATACATAGAGTAGGTCTATTTCTACCTTTGTGAGGATTCCCCAGACTGCTACCCACAAAGGCTGGACCAATTTACATTCCCATCAGCAGTGCAGGAGGGTTCCTTTGTCCTCACAACCTCTTCAGCATTTGTTGCTGCTGTCTTTTCTGGTGTATGACATTCTCATAGGAGTGAAGTGGTATCTCATTGTTGTCTTCATTTGCATTTATCTGACAATCAATGACTTGGAGCATTTTTTCATATGTTTTTTCAGCCTTTCAGATCTCTTCTGTGGTGAATATTCTGTTCATGTCCTCTCCCCATTTTTGGATGGGGTCATTTGTTTTCATGTTGTTGATTATGGCAAGCTCTTTATATATTATGGTTATTAAACTTGTGTCTGATGTATGGCATGTAATCATCTTCTTCAATTCTGTGGTAGTCTCTTGGTTTGGGTAGTGTTTTCTTTTACTGTGCAGAAGCTTTTTAATTTGATGTAGTCCAGTTGGTTTATTCTTGCTTTAGTCTTCTTTGTAACTGGATTCGTATCGTTAAAGATGCCTTTAAAATTTAAACGGAAAAGAGTTATGCCAATATTTTCCTCTAAGTGTGATAGTTTCTGGTCTGACATCCAAATCCTTGATCCATTTGGAATTTACTTTTGTATTTAGTGAAATATAGTGGTTCAGTTTCATTCTTCTGCATGGTTCAACCCATTTTTTCCAACACCATTTGTTGAAGAGACTCTGCTTTCCCCATTAAATAGTCTGGGCACCTTTGTCAAGGATTAGATGTCCATAGGTGTGGGGGCTTACTTCTGGACTCTCAATTCTATTCCACTGGTATTGTGTCTATTCATGTTCCAATACCAAGCAGTTTTGATGACAGTGGCCCTATAATACAATTTGAGATCTGTGATGCCTCTAGTTCTGTTCTTTTTTCTCAAGATTGTTTTGGCAATTCTAAGTCTTTTCTGGTTCCAGATAAACATCTGCAGCATTTGTTCTATTCTCCTAAAAAATGTGGTTAGGATCTTGATGGGGATAGCATTAAATTTGTGTATGGCTCTGGGTAGTATATTCATTTTGATGATGTTAATTCCTCCAACCCATGAACATGGAATCTCTTTCCACTTCTTTGTGTCTTTTTCAGTTTCCTTGAGTAGTGACTCATAATTTTCAGTATACAAGTCTTCCACTTCCTTGGTTAGGTCTATTCCTAGATATTTTATTGTTTTTGTTGCTGTAGTAAAAGGAATTCACTTCTGGATTTCAATTTCTTCTAGCTTAGTGTTTGCATAGAGGAATGCCACTGACTTTTGTATGTAAATTTTATAGCCTGACACCTAACTGTATTGCCTGATGATATCCAAAAGCTTCCTGCTGGATTCTTTAGGTTTTTCTATGTATACTATCATGTCATCTGCAAAGAGGGAGAGTTTGACTTCTTCTCTTCCAATCTGTATCCCTTTAATTCCTTGCTCCTGCCTGATTGCTATGGCAAGAATCTCCAACACTATGTTGAATAGTAATGGTTCTTCTTCTTCTAGCGTTTGCCCTTCTTCTGTAGCCAGTCAACAGGTCAGGTTGAAAGCTGTCAGGAGCTGCTTGTTGCTGGCTTTGAAAGTGACTGGGATCCATGTGGATTCAGTCGGCTAGGAAGGATCGTCAGTTTCCCCAATGAATGGGTACTCACGGGATGTACCACGAGAAGGTCGATCCAATGCATCCCAATGGTGAAAGTGGGTAGCTCTGTCTAGTACTTGATCTGAGGAGAAATGCTTCCAGTTTTTCACCATTGAGTATGATGCTAGCTGTAGTTTTGCTATATAAAGACTACACTATCTTCAGGAGTTTTCCACGTATTCCCATTTTTTGTACCCGGTTGGCTAGAATTTTGTTCAACGTTTTAGCATCTATGTTTATTAGAAATATTGGCCTATTGTTTTCTTTTTTGTATTCCTGTTCACTTTTAATATCAGAGTGATGTTGGCTTCCTAGAAACTGGAAGGAAGTATTCCTGCGTCTTCAGTCTTTTAGACTCTCACTTTCATATGGCAATGAAGGACAATAAATTGGAAAGAAAGCTAAGGTAATACGTCTTTTTGATGTATTTTTGAAATTGACTCATGTGGATTCAATATGTAATAGAGGCCAGGATTTTGTGCCTTCTGGGATAAACAGAAAGATTGTTTTTGTTTGTTTGTTATTTAGTTTTTATTTTCTTACCAGATCACTGCACAGCTCTGGCATATAGTTTGGGGTTGGGGCTGGGGACTGAGGGCGATGGATTAAACCTGAGGCCTGAGAGCCTTAGATATGTGTCCTTTTTGCATAACCATCGTGCTATCTACCCCACAAAGACTATTTTAATAAAAGAAGAGGTGAAAAATAAAGAGTTTTTTTTTTTTTTAAGAGTTCTTTGAACTCCAATTTGACCCATTGGTATAAAGCGTCTGGAGTCTTGTACTATTCTAATAGTACTTCCTAGGTAATGTTCTTGTTCCTCCTTTACCATCTTAACATATTGAAAAATATTCTTGTAGACTGTGGGGGGAGGGGCAGGAAAACATACTCATCTTTAAAACAAAGGGGCATGATTTTGGTAATTAGGCAGTTTGAGAGGAGAGGGACTATAGAGAGGGAGAGAGAAAGATAGGCAGCTGCAAACCTGCTTTGCTAGTGAAGCTTCCCTCTTCTGTAGGTGGGGAGAGGGGACTTGAACCAGGGAGAGGGGACTTGAACCAGGTGCATGTGCTTAACTGGGTGTGCCACCACCCAGCCCCCTACGCCATTAACTCTCAAAAAAAATGATTTGAAGAAAAAATTGTATGTTAAGACTTCATACAGGCATAAAATTTATAATTTATCAGTGTACATTCTGTGCCTTCTGGAATAAACAGAAAGATTT
This sequence comes from Erinaceus europaeus, assembly GCF_950295315.1. Taxonomy (NCBI): domain Eukaryota; kingdom Metazoa; phylum Chordata; class Mammalia; order Eulipotyphla; family Erinaceidae; genus Erinaceus; species Erinaceus europaeus. The sequence goes on from NC_080178.1 coordinate 30,647,420, forward strand.
TTGTTTGTTCGTTTTATAGTTATTGTCTTTTTTTTTTTTTTTTTTTACCAGATCACTGCTCAGCTCTGGCATATAGTTTGGGGGTGGGACTGGAGGCTGAGGAAGATGGATTAACCTGGAGCTCAGACAAGATTCTTTTTCATAACCATTATGCTATCTACCCTGCAAAAATTGTATTTTAATAAAGGAAGAGGAGAAAGAAATTCTTTGAACTCTAATTTGGCCAATTGGTATAAAGATTCTGGGGCCTTGTACTATTCTAATAGTACTTCCTAGGTAAAGTTCTTGTGCTTCTCAACTTTCTGTTATTAAGTGCTGTATTTTTCTACCTGTGAAAAAAAAATGTTATGCAAAATGAAGAGTGATTTCATGCTTCGAAGGCAAAGGTACTTATTTTATCTTTACCAAAAACTACTGATCACTAAAGTAATATAGAATGAAAGGAATTTTTTCTATTTATTCATTTTAGAAATTGACACATGAGCTTTACAATTCTCATATAGCATTGAAAAAAATTTTTTTTTAGTTCACTACTACATAGGAATCTTTCTAGAGTTATGGGCTATAAAATGGGAGCTAAATCAAAAACTGAATAATCTTTAACTATTAAATATACATGTTTATGAAAAAAGTATATACATTTGAAAAATAACATGTATTTTCTTTTTTTTTTTTTTTGCCTCCAGGGTTATTGCTGGGGCTTGGTGCTTGCACCATGAATCTACTGCTCCTGGAGGCTGTTTTTCCTCTTTTGTTGCCCTGGTTGTTTTATTGTTGTTGTAGTTATTATTGCTTTTATTGCTGTGGTTGTTGGTGGATAAGACAAAGAGAAATAGAGAGAGGAGGGGAAGACAGAGAGGTGGAGAGAAAGATAGACACCTGCAGACCTGCTTCACTGCCTGTGAAGCAACTCCCCTGCAGGTGGGGAGCAGGGGGCTCAAACCGGGATTCTTCAGCAGGTCCTTGCACTTTGCGCCACATGTACTTAACCCTTTGCATTACCGCCTGACTCCTGAAAAATAGCATGTATTCTAAGATCCTATTTACTTTTGTTACTATGGCAACTGTCACACTGCCTAGTATTTATAATGTCTAATAATCAGAGCACCTTTTCCAAAAAATAAATAAATATGCCAGAACCATTTATTGTATTTACTATGAAGTTTAGAGAAATATTTATTTTAAAACATATTTTTAAATAAAAATAGCAATAAATAATGTAAACTTCAGTCTGTTTTAAATGGTACCATTTCCTGAATATACTGTGTGTCAAAATAATTATATTGTTATAAAAATCAGGATAATATTAATAATGAATTTTATAACTTCATGAATCAATTATAAAAATGTTCTTGATCGTGCTCACTTTGGCAGCACATATACTAAAAAAAAAGTTCTTGATTTGTATTCTTTGATTCTTGTTTCTAAGATTATACTTTCATTTATAATACTTGAAAAATAAATTAACAATTAGAATATCAGTGTAAATAAAAAACTATTAGTTTCGATTTCTGTTTGATGATTCTTTAATTTGAATGAAAAATTTATTTATATTTGCAATGAAAGGCATAGTCTATATTATGTTAGTGTTATTATTTAAATTGTTTTCTGACATTTGTGATAAATTAATATCATTTTTATTCTTAAATAATAGACTGGAATTTATGAAGCATAAAAATAAGACATGTTTCATATCACGTATTACCTGCTAAGAAAAACTGCAACACAACATTTAAGTACAACAGAATAGTGAGCATATTGTCACTGATACTTATAAACACGAAGGATCTGCAGTTTCACAGTTTATATTGACAGTATCTTTGTGGAACGTGTAATTATCAAATGAATTATAGATGTACTAGTATTAAGATTATTCATAGTAATTTTAATTGCCTTTATCAAGATAATTGGATACATTCTCATAAGTACATAATAATAGGGCCATTGTGCTAATTAGGTATTTTGAACTCCATTATCTTTAAGAAATATACTTTAACATAAATATTCTATATCTTAGGAATTTCTTCTACTAAATAAATCACCTAAATTGAATGTATATAATTTATAGTATTTGAAGTCTCACTTTTATTAATTACATTTAGGAATATACTTTAAGAATACAGCAAGAACTATACTTGTGAATTAGTTTCTTATCAGAAATTTCTTTTGTAAATATTTTTCTCTCAACTTTGATTTTATTCCCAGTCTCTGTTTTTTTAGAAAACTATTTCTTTCATTATAAATTAAATTCACAGGAGACAGGCGGTGGCACAGTGGGTTAAGCGCACATAGTGTGAAGCAAGGGCTGGCAAGGATCCTGGTTCGAACCCCTTGCTCCCCACCTGCAGGAAGTTCGCTTCACAGGCAGTGAAGCAGGTCTGCAGGTGTCTTTCTTTCCCCCTCTCTGTCTTCCCCTCCTCTCTCCATTTCTCTCTGTCCTGTCCAACAACTACCCCAATAACAACAACAATAATAACAACAATGACAATAAACAACAAGGGCAACAAAAGGGAAAAAAAATATAATAATCAAATTTAAAAATTAATTAATTCATTAAAATTCACCAAAAGGGGGAATTCATGTATTTTGAAGCTAAATAAACATACCCCATGGTAGCCAAAGTTAATTTCTAATTAATAAAGTCTCAAAGGAGCAGTAAATTTAAAAATAAGGGAGTAGGTCAGTAGCACAGCGGGTTAAGTGTACGTGGTGTGAGGCGCAAGGACAGGCATAAGGTTACCGTGAGCCCCCAGCTACCCACCTGCAGGGGACTCGCTTCACAGGCGGTGAAGCAGGTCTGCAACTATCTGTCTTTCTCTCCCCTTCTCTCCATTTCTCTCTGTCCTAACAATGACGACATCAATAACAACAATAATAACTACAACAATAAAAATCAAGGACAACAAAAGGGAAAATAAATAAAATATAAATAGATATATTAAAAATTAAAAATAAATAAAAAAGCAAAAGCACATCCATGCTCTCTGTAAGCCACAGAGTTTTAAATGGCACATGACAGACAGGTAAAGCATGCAGAAGTGGCACCAAAAAAAAAAAAATCACTCTTATGTACAAAGAGTATTGTTTGCTAAAGAGACCAATGATATGTTAGCAAAACAAGAAAGCCTGGACCCCAAAACATTCTGATTTCACACTGGTAATTATAGAAGAGTATGAAAAAGTAAGAAATGATTAGAATGAATTCCACAGTTTATACCAGTAAAGTTAAGGGAAAATGTAGCTTTCTCCTAAAAACAGAATGAAGAAATCCAAAGATAAATTTCACAGTGAAAGTAATAATTCAGTTATAGCAATGAGTGTTTGTCAGGCAGAGTCCTCTGAAGAATGGTATATTTACTTCCTAAATTATTCATCACTGGTTCATTCCTCCTGGGTCAAGATATTACAAGGGAAAGTAGAAAATATTTTTGATGCAATAAAAATCAGGTACCAAGATTTGTGGCCTATCAACAAAATGCTACGTAGAAAGGACCCAAGATCAGAGGGACTAAGAGTTAGTGACTTGTGGCCTTCCCTCCTCCACTAATATAACAAATTTACATTTCCCTCTGAATGCAATACAGAAAGAGACTGGCTGAGTGACTCTTACCGATTGGACAGCTGTAAGAGTGGGTAGGAAAATCTGAGAGACACGTTCACCATAAATCTTACCCCAGCACTGGTCAGGAAGGAACCTCCAGCTTCCAGTTCCTCTATAAAAAAGGAAGAGTGGGCCAGCAAAATAACTCATCTGCTTTCCCATGTGTTTGCTTTAGCTTCAAACCTACCATATTGGAGGACATTTGGAGCAATCCTCTGTGCTATGATGCCATTCCCTCTCCTCCCCTCTACCTCTCCTCCCCTCTACCTCTCCTCCCCTCTACCTCTCCTCCCCTCTACCTCTCCTCTCCTCTACCTCTCTTCTCCTCTCCTCCCCTCCCCCTCCCCTCCCCTCCCCTTCTCTCTCCCCTCCCCTCCTCTCCTCTCCTCTCCTCTCCTCTCCTCTCCTCCCCTCTCCGCCTCTCCCCTCTACCTCTCCTTCCCTCTCCTCTTCTCCCCTCCCCTCCCCTCCCCTCCCCTCCCCTCCCCTCCCCTCTCCTCTCCTCTCCTCTCCTCTCCTCTCCTCTCCTCTCCTCTCCTCTCCTCTCCTCTCCTCTCCTCTCCTCTTCTCTTCTCTTCTCTTCTCCTCTCTTTCTCTCTTTCACTTTATATCTGCAAAAGTCAGTCCATAGGAGTGAAGCCCCAGCCAGGAAAAAAAAAAAAAGTGAAGGGTTTGGACCACAAATCTAGTCATTCATAAATAGCAATAGGTGTAGATGTGACTTAGGAAGAAAAGGCAGGACCACAGGAAAAAAACTGGCAAGTATATATAAGTATAGACAGATAGCTATAGAAATAATATTCAGTCTACCGCCATACCACCCTGATGAACACGTCCAATCTCATCTGATCTTGGAAGCTAAGCAGGGTTGGGTGGGCCTGGTTAGTACTTGGATGAGAGAAATAATATTCAACCCATATCTGTGACCTTGGGATACTGCAATTTCCAGTGGAGGGAATGGGGACAGGGAACACAGAATTCTTGTGGTGGGAAATATATGGAATTATACCTGTGTCTCATAATTTTGTAAATTAATATTAAATCACTACCTTTGTTCTCTTTCAAGATTATGTTGGTGGTGGTTCCAGACCTTTTACTCCATATATAAACTTTAGAATTTGTCAGTGTCCTCCGAATAACTTACTAGAGGCTTGATTGGAATTACATTCAGCCTATTGGTCACATTTGGAATAAGTGACAGTGTGTGTGTGTGTGTGTGTGTGTGTGTGTTGTGTGTTTATCACAATGTTCCTTTAACCTTTTCGGGGGGTGGTGGTAAATAGCTTACAGTACAGTATTTGACACATAGGTAATTTTTTATTTTTTTTTAAACCAGAGCAGTGCTCAGCTCTGGCTGGTGGTGATAGAGAAGATTGAACCTGGGACTTTGGAGCCTCAGGCATGAGAGTCTCTTTGCATAACCATTATGCTATCTACCCCTGCCTAGGTAAAATTTTTCATCTCAACATAAGTGCCTGCAAAATACTGTCACCTCCAGCTTAAGTCCTTTTCGACTATCATGTACCAGGACCCCAAAATTCCTCCTTCACCATCACCCCCCTCCCTCACAGCTCTTTAATTTGGTGCAATACACCAAACCCAGTCTAAGTTTTACTTGGTGTTTCTCCTTTCTTTTCTTGTGTCTTAAAGTTTGCCTTCAAATTAGATCATCCCATATTCATCCATCCCTTTTTTTGTCTAATCTCACTCAGCATGATTCCTTCAGGCTCTATTCAAGATAAGGCGAAGATGATAACCTAATCGGTCTTAACATCTGAGTAGTGTTCCATTGTGTATATACTACAGCTTCCTTAACCACTCATCTGTTGCTTCCAAGTTTGGTCTATTACAAATTGTGCTCCTGTGAACGTAGATCTCTTTAGATGGTTGTGCTTGTCTCCTTTTGATATATCCTAGGAGAAGAATTGCTGGGTCCATTGGGTAGGTTCATTTCTAGCCTTCTGAGAGTTCTCAGACTGTTTTCCTTAGAGTTTACATTATCAATAGCACTGTAGAAGGAAAACATATCTTAATGATATTGATAATTTCTGACAATGGACATGGAATACTTCTCCATTTAGTTAGCTCTCCTTTAATTTCATTTGAACTTTGCTGTTTTCCTTCAATAGGTCTTATGCATATATTGTTGATTTTTATTTTTCTATTTTATTATTAATAGATTAATAATATTAATAATTATATATCATATATAATATATTAAATTATATATAATATATTTTATATATTAATAATATTAATATATTAAAATTATATGTTAACAGGGGTATAATTCCACACCGTTCCCACCACCAGAGTTCTGAATCCCCAGCCCCCTCTATTGTAAGCTATAGCAGTTTTCCTAAGGTTGCAGACATGGGTTAACTATTATTTCTACATCTATCTGTCTAATTTGCATATAATTGCCTCCCTTTTTAAAGGTCCCATATTCTCTTCCTTTCCAAGCTACGCATAACCCTATTACTACATCAAATGTCCCTCTCTTTTTCTGCTTCTCTCTCTTGGTCCTGATGGAGTTAGAATTCAGAGCCTTTTATCCTCTTCCTTCTATCACTTCTCCCCCACTGGGAGTATGGGTCAAAATTATTGTTGAGGTGCAGAAGGTGGGAGTTCTGGAAACTGTAATTGCTTCTCCACTAGACATGGGCATTGGCAGGTTGATCCATACCCCCAGCTTATTTCTGTCTTTCCCTAGTGGGGTAGGGCTCTTGAGAAGTGAGGTTCTAGGACACACTGGTGAGGTCATCTGCTCAGAGAAGTCAGCATGGAATCATGGTAGCATCTGCAACTTGGTGGCTGAAAGGCAGCAAGTTATAAAGTGGGACAAAATGGTTAATGAACAGGAACCCAAAAATAGGAACAGAGTAGATGAGATTAGATATCTTAGGGTGGAAGTGGAACCTAGGCATGTTCCTAGAAGCCTGTTGTAGTTTTTGCTTGAGTTTGATAGCTAAAATGAAGTTGGATAAAAATACTGTCTGGGAAGATGGTATCAGAGTACAGAAAAGGGCTAGGAAGTTGGATTAGGGCAGAGAGTAGCTCCCATTCTTGAAAAATATCTATGAATAAAATTAACTATTTACCTCCATTCGCATGACCCAGAATATATATATCACAGGAGAGCCTGTGTAAACTCTGAGTCCCTGAGCCCTCAACCCCTGGTCATTGCTGGGAACACTGCAGGCTGCACTTTTTCATGACCAGTCTTCCTCTAATGGCAAAAATGGTTACCCCAGCCTTCCTATGGAAACTGGGGCAGTCCCTACCATCTATATTGTTAAATTTTCTACCTTAGTATTTCTTTATATCTTAGTATGTGAATGATTATGTGAATGATAATGTAAGTGATACTGTGTTTTAAATTTCAACTCTTCTAGTTTGTGATTAATGATTGAATTTGTACTTTTAATTTTTTAAAATTAAATACATAGGCAAAGAGAGTGTGAAAGAGAAAACAGCACTCACTGAAGCTTCCTTCAGATCACTCACTTCAGGGGCCCAGGTTACTGTCACTATCCTTGGCCAGACCTGATTCTTTTAAATAATTTTATTAGTTACTTAATATTGATTTACAAAATCATAAGATAACAGGGGTATAATTCCACATCATTCCCACTATCAGAGTTCTATATCCCCATCCCCTCCATTAGAAACAACAGTAGTAGTTTGCAGACATGGGTTGACTATTATTTCTATAACTATCTGTCTATATTTACATATGTTATCTATTTTTCATATGGCCCTGCCTTCTCTTCCTTCCTAAGTCACATTTACACCTATTACTACATCAAAATGCCAGACCTGATTTTGTATTTTAACTTTATATCCTGCAACCTTGTAATAATTTTACCTGAAGTGTTTTTTTTCTTTTTAAAATATTTATTTATTTATTTGATAGAGACAGAAGTTGAGAGAGGAAAGAGAAATAGAGAGACATCTGCAGCCCTGCTCAACACTCATCAACCTCCCCACTCCCCTGAAGGTGAGGACCAGGGGCTTTGAAACCGTGTCCTTTTGCACTGTAATGTGTGCTTTGTCAGGTGTGCCACTATCTGGCCTCTTGTCAGACTTTTTAATTGAGTTTTAAATTTTTTTTCTTTTTTTTTAAATTTCTTTATAGGGGAATTAATGTTTCACATTCAACAGTAAATACAATAGTTTGTACATGCATAATATTCCCCAGTTTCCCATATAACAATACAAGCCCTACTAGGTCCTCTGTCATCCTTCTTGGATCTGTATTCTCCCCACCCATCCACTTCAGAGTCTTACTTTGGTGCAACATGCCCATTCCAGTTCAGGTTCTACTTGTGTTTTCTTTACTGGTCTTGTTTTTTCAACTTCTGCCTGAGAGTGAGATCATCCCATATTCATTCTTCTGTTCCTTTCTTATTTCACATAACATGAATTTTTCAAGGTCCATCCAAGATCGGCTGAAAACGGTGAAGTCACCATTTTTTATAGCTGAGTAGTATTCCATTGTGTATATATACCACAACTTGCTCAGCCACTCATCTGTTGTTGGACACCTGGGTTGCTTCCAGGTTTGGGCTATTAAAAATTGTGCTGCCAAGAACATATGTGTCCACAGATCTTTTTGGATGGGTGTGTTGGGTTCCTTAGGATATATCCCCAGGAGAGGAATTGCAGGGTGATAGGGTAGGTCCATTTCTAGCCTTCTGAAAGTTCACCAGACTGTTCTCCACAGTGGTTGGACCAATTGACATTCCCACCAGCAGTATAGGAGGGTTCCATTGACCCCACACCCTCTCCAGCATTTGCTGCTGTTACCTTTTCTGATGATTGACATTTTCACAAGAGTGAAGTGGTATCTCATTGTTGTCTTCATTTGCATTTCTCTGACGGTCAGAGACTTGGAGCATTTTTTCATGTGTTGCTCGACCTTTTGGATCTTTTTTGTGGTGAATAGTCTGTCCATGTCCTTCCCCATTTTTGGATGGGGTTATTTGTTGTCTTGTTGTTGAGATTTGCAAGCTCTTTATATTTTCTGGTTATTAAACTCTTGTTTGATGTATGGCATGTAAAGATCTTCTCCCATTCTGTGAGGGGGTCTCATGGTTTGGGTATTAATTTCTTTAGATGTACAGAAGCTTTTTATTTTTATGTAGTCCCATAAGTTTATGCTTGCCTTAGTCTTCTTTGTAACTGGATTTTTTTCATTGAACATGTCTTTAAAATTTATGCAGAAAAGAGTTCTGCCAATATTTTCCTCTAAGTGTCTGATAGTTTCTGGTCTAACATCCAAATCCTTGATCCACTTGGAATTTACTTTTGTATTTGGTGAAATATAGTGGTTCAGTTTCATTCTTCTGCATGGTTCAACCCATTTTTTTCCAACACCATTTGTTGAAGAGACTCTGCTTTCCCCATTAAATAGTCTGGGCACCTTTGTCAAAGATTAGATGTCCATAGGTGTTTGGGCTTACTTCTGGACTCTCAGTTCTATTCCACTGGTCAGTATGTCTATTCATGTTCCATTACCAAGCAATTTTGATGACAGTGGCCCTATAATACAATTTGAGATCTGAGAGTGTGATGCCTCCGGTTCTGTTCTTTTTTCTCAAGATTGTTTTGGCAATTCTAGGTCTTTTCTGGTTCCAGATAAACATTTGTAGCATTTTTTCTATTTCCCTAAAAAATGTGGTTGGGATCTTGATGGGGATAGCATTAAATTTGTATATGGCTCTGGGTAGTATATTCATTTTGATGATGTTAATTCCTCCAACCCATGACCATGGAATATCTTTCCACTTCTTTGTGTCTTTTTCAATTTCCTTGAGTAGTGACTCATAATATTCAGTATACAAGCCTTTCACTTCTTTGGTTAGTTTTATTTGTATATATTTTATTGTTTTGTTGCTATAGTAAAAGGAATTGATTTCTGGATTTCAACTTCTTCTAACTTAGTGTTTGCATAGAGGAATGCCACTGACTTCTGAATGTTAATTTTGTAGCCTGATACCTTACTGTATGCCTGATGATATCCAAAAGCTTCTTGCTGGATTCCTTAGGTTTTTCTATGTATATTATCATGTCATCTGCAAATAGGGAGAGTTTGACTTCTACTCTTCCAATCTGTATCCCTTTAATTCCTTGCTCCTGCCTGATTGCTATGGCAAGAACATCTAACACTATGTTGAATAGTAATGGTGATAGTGGGCAGCCCTGTCTGGTACCTGAGGGGATCTGAGGGGAAATGCTTCCTGTTTTTCACCATTGAGTGTGATGCTAGCTGTAGGTTTGCTATATATAGACTCCACTATCCTCAGGAATTTTCCATCTATTTCCAGTTTTTGAAGTGTTTTGATCATAAAGGGATGCTATATTTTGTCAAAAGCTTCCTCTGCATCTATTGATATGACCATGTGGTTTTTGGTCTTGCTTTTGTTGATGTGGTGGATCACATTTATTGATTTATGTATATTAAACCAACCTTGCATGCCGGGGATAAACTCCACTTGGTCATGATGAACAATCTTTTTAATATACTGCTGTATCCAGGAGTCTAGAATTTTGTTCAATATTTTAGCATCTGTGTTCATCAGAGATACTGTTCTGTAGTTTTGTTTTTTTGGTGTGTCCCTGTCTGCTTTTGGTATCAAAGTGATATTGGCTTCATGGAAGCTGGCAGGGAGTATTCCAGTGTCTTCAATCTTCTGGAAGACTTTTAAAAGTAGAGTTATTAGTTCTTCTTTGAAGGTTTTATAGAATTCATTAGTAAAACCATCTGGTCCAGGACTTTTATTTTTGGGAAGATTCTTTTTATTATTATTATTTATTTATTTATTTTCCCTTTTGTTGCCCTGTTGTTTAACATTGTTATTGATGTCGTTGTTGGATAGGAGAGAGAGAAATGGAGAGACAAGGGGAAGATATTGAAGGGGAGAGAAAGATAGACACCTGCAGACCTATTTCACTGCTTGAGAAGCAACTCCACTGTAAATGGGAAGCCGGGGGCTCTCACAAGGATCCTTATGCTGGTCCTTGTGCTTTGCGCCACATGCGCTTAATCCACTGTGCCACCGCTTGACTCCCATTTGGGAAGATTTTTGATAACTGTTTCAATTTTATTAGCTGTAATGGGCCTGTTCATGTTATCTACTTCTTCTTTACTTAGTTTCGGAAGTTGGTAGGTATCGAGGAAATCGTCCATTTCTTCCAGGTTCTCTTGCTTGGTGGCATATAGTTGTTCATAGAAGCCTCACATGATATATTGAATTTCTGCAGTGTCTTTTGTGATATCTTCTCTTTCATTTACTATCTGATTTATTTGGGTCTTCTCCTTTTTTTTGTTTTGTGAGTCTGGCTAAAGGTTTGTTGATTTTATTCACTCTTTCGAAGAACCAATATTTATTTTCGTTGATCTTTTGTATGGTTTTCTTATTTTCAATATTCTTGATTTCTGCCCTAACTTTAGTGATTTCCGTCCTTCTGGTTGCTTTAAGTTCCATTGTTCTTTATCTTCCAGGTTTTTAAGGTGTGCAGTCAGGCTGTTTATTTGTGCTTTTTCTTGTTTCCTAATGTGTGCTTCTATGGCTGTGAACTTCCCTCTCAGTACTGCCTTAGCTGTGTCCCAAATATTTTGATAGCTTGTGTCTTCATTTTCATTGAACTCTCGAAACATTTTGATTTCTTCCTTGATTTCCTCTTTGACCCAGTAGTTAAGGAGTATACTGTTGAGCTTCCACATTTTGGGACTATTACTAATTTTTTGCTGATTGTTAAGTGTTAGTTTAATTCCACTGTGGTCTGAGAAGATGCTTGGGATGATTTCTATGCTCTTGAATTTGCTGATACTGTCTTTGTGGCCTAACATATGGTCTATCCTTGAGAAAGACCCATGTGGATTTGAGTAAAATGTGTATTCCAGTTTCTTGGGATGAATGACTCTGAAAAGGTTAAATAGTTCTAGTTTATCTCCTAATTTAGCTACCTCATTTCTTTATTGATTTCTTGCCTGGATGATCTGTCAGGTTGAGAGATAGGGGTGTTGAAGTCCCCTACTATGACTGTGTTGCTGTTAATATATTGTTGTAGCTCGTTCAGTAGATGTTTGATGTATTTAGATGGGTTATCATTGGGTACATAGATGTTAATAATTGTTAAGTCCTCTTGATTGTCTGATCCACTGAGCATTAAGAGTATCCATCCCTATCTTTTTAAATTTTATTTTAAAGTCTATAATGTCAGATATGAGAATAGCTGCTCCTGCCCTTTTTTGTGGGCCATTGGCTTGTATGATAGTTTTCCACCCTTTCACCTTCAGTCTGTGTTTGTCTTGTTGAGTTAGCTGGGTTTCTTTTAGACAGCATATTGTTGGGTTGTGTTGTCTGATCCATCTTCCTTTTTTTTTTTTTTTTTTTTTAATTTATTTATTTATTTATTTTTTTTATTTAAGAAAGGATTAATTAACAAAACCATAGGGTAGGAGGGGTACAACTCCACACAATTCCCACCGCCCAATCTCCATATCCCACCCCCTCCCCCAATAGCTTTCCCATTCTCTGTCCCTCTGGGAGCATGGACCCAGGGTCATTGAGGGTTGCAGAAGGTAGAAGGTCTGGCTTCTGTAATTGCTTCCTCGCTGAACATGGGCGTTGACTGGTCGGTCCATACTCCCAGTCTGCCTCTCTCTTTCCCTAGTAGGATGGGTCTCTGGGGAAGCTGAGCTCCAGGACACATTGGTGGTGTCTTCAATCCAGGGAAGTCTGGCCGGCATCCTGATGATACCTGGAACCTGGTGACTGAAAAGAGAGTTAACATACAAAGCCAAACAAATTGTTGAGCAATCATGGACCCAAAGCTTGGAAAAGTGGAGAGGAAGTATTAGGGAGGTACTCACTGCAAACTCTAGTATACTTCTGCTTTCTTACTTTGGTGCCATATTCCAAACTCAGTCAATTTCTGCTTTGCGTTTCTACTTCTTCTTTTTTTTTTTACATGCATAACATTCCCCAGATTCCCATTTAGCAATAAAACCCCCACTATTTCATTCATCATTTTTCATGGACCTGTATTCTCCCCACCCACCCACCCACCCCAGAGTCTTTTACTTTGGTGTAATACTCCAATTCCATTTCAGGTTCGACTTGTGTTTTCTTTTCTAATCTTGTTTTTCAACTTCGGCCTGAGAGTGAGATCATCCCATATTCATCCTTCTGTTTCTGACTTATTTCACTCAACATGATTTTTTCAAGGTCCATCCAAGATCGGCTGAAAACGGTGAAGTCACCATTTTTTACAGCTGAGTAGTATTCCATTGTGTATATATACCACAACTTGCTCTGAATGACTCTGAAAATGTCCAATAGTTCTAGGTTATCTATCTCTTCATTTAGCTCCCTTATGTCTTTACTGATTTTCTTCCTGGATGATCTGTCAAGTTGAGATAGTGGGGTGTTGAAGTCCCCTACTATGATTGTGTTACTGTTAATATATTGCTGTAGCTCTTTCAGTAGAAGTTTGATGTATTTAGATGGCTTCTCATTGGGTGCATAGATATTAATAATTGTTAAGTCCTCTTGATTGACTGATCCTCTGAGCATTAAGTAGTGTCCATTCCTATCTTTTTTAATCTTATCTATTTTAAAGTCTATCATGTCAGATATGAGAATAGCTGTTTCTGCCCTTTTTTGTGGGCCATTGGCTTGAGTGATAGTTTTCCATCCTTTCACTTTAAGTCTGTGTTTGTCTTGTTGCGTTAGGTGAGTTTCCTGTAGACAACATATTGTTGGGTTGTGTTTTCTGATCCATCTTCCTACTCTGTGTCTTTTAATAGGTGAATTCAGGCCATTCACATTTATTGATATCAAAGATTGAAGATATTTTAACGCCATTCTTGTAGAGTTTTAGAGTGTTTTGATATATGTTCTATTTGTGGTGGTCTGGTTGTTTATAGGAAACCTTTCAGAACTTCTTTCAAGGCAGGCTTGGTGATGGTTGCTTCCTTCAACTGTTGCTTGTCTGAGAAGGTTTTGATGCTTCCATCTAGTCTGAATGACAGTCTAGCAGGATATAGTATTCTTGGCTGAAAGCCTTTCTCATTGAGCACTCGATAGATATCTTGCCATTCTCTTCTGGCCTGTAGTGTTTGTATGGAGAAGTCTGCTGCTAATCTTATGGGTTTTCCTTTGTAGGTGACTCTTTGTTTTTCTCTTGCAGCCTTGAGGATCCTTTCTTTATCCTTATTCCTTTCCAATCTAAGTATGACATGTCTTGGTGTCTTTAGGTCTGGGTTAATTCTGTTTGGGACCCTCTGGGCTTCTTGAATCTTTATGTCTTTGGTGTTGTGTAGACTAGAGAAATTTTCAGCTATTATGGCCTGGGGAATGCTTTCTTCCTCCCCTTCTCTTTCTTCCTCTGGTAAGCCAATAATGCGTATATTGTTTCTTTTGAAGTCATCCCATAGGACTCTGTTGTTGTTTTCAGCATCTCTTAATCTCTTTTTGAGATCTCTTACTTCTTCTTTAGTTGTCTCTAATTCATCCTCAATCTTGCTGATTCTGTCTTCAGCCTCATTGATTCTATTCTCTCTGCCCTCTACTGCTTTCTGGAGTTCATCTATTTTGTTGCCCTGCTCTGATACTGTTTTAGCTTGTTCAGCTAGTTGCCTTCTTAGCTCAGCAATTTCAGCTTTCAGCTCTCTAATAACCATGAGATAATTAGAATTTTCTTCCATATTCTCATTTGTTGTTCTTGCAGTTCTGATTACAATTTTTTCAAATTCTTTACTCACTCCTGTTATTATTTCCTTAGCTAATGTTTGGATGTTGAACTCGTTGTTTTGTGCTTTGCCCTCTGGAGGACTTTTAGCTGGACTCTTGTCCTGGTTCGAGTCTCCATTATTTTTTCTTGTTGTTTTAACCATTTTATATAAGTTAAGAGGTTTTTCAATCCCTGAGTTGGAGTTCAGTGGTGTAAAAGCCTTTTTTTTTTTTTTTCCCCTGTAGGCTATGGTAGCCTGAGGGCTTTTAAACTATCAATAGGCTTCTTGGCTTAATCAATGACTCCTGACCAAGAGATAAAGCAGGGTGTGGCAGAGATAATTCAGTGGTTATGCAAAGAGACTTTCACAGCCCTTCAGCTATGCCACCGAGGTATAGGTCTTCTCCTGAGTTTCCCGGTTAGATCTCTGTCCCCTGGTGTCCCTCCCTGTTGCTGCTCCAGATTCTGAGGGTAGTAGCAATGGAGACTCAGAGTTGTACTTGGTGAGTCTCTGGGGAGTCCTTTCCTCCCTTCAGCTGTCCCCTTGTTGGTGGAGCAGACTGGAGGTGGTGTCTCCACTGACAAACTGTCGAACTGTTAGCAGTCACTTAATCTCTCCTTAGGCCCCTCTCTCCTCTCTGTCACCAGCCACGCGTGTTTGTACTCACGGGTGATTTACTGGGTTTCTGTGGTCATTCTAGTCCTGTCTTGTTTCGGTCCAGGTGGTCTCCTTTGGTATTCCTAGTTGATCTGCCCATCTTCCTTTTAATAGGTGAATTCTTTGCCTTTTAGTAGGTGAATTCAGGCCATTGACATTTATTGATATCAAAGATTGGAGATATTTTAACGCCATTTTTTGTAGAGTTTTAAAGTGTTCTGATATATGGCCTATTTATGGTGGTCTGACAGTTTATAGGAGACCTTTCAAAACTTCTTTCAGGGCAGGCTTGGTGGTAGTTGATTTCTTCAACTGTTGCTTGTCTGAGAAGGTTTTTATGGCTCCATCTAGTCTGAATGACAGTCTAGCAGCACACCATATTCTTGGTTGAAAGCCTTTCTCATTGAGCACTGGATAGATATCTTGCCATTCTCTTCGGGCCTGTAGTGTTTGTGTGGAGAAGTCTGCTGCTAATATTATGGGTTTTCCTCAATAGGTGACTCTTTGTTTTTTTCTTGCAGCCTTCAGGATCCTTTCTTTATCCTTATTCCTTTCCTTTCTAAATATGATGTGTCTTGGTGTCTTTAAGTCTGGGTTAATTCTGTTTGGGACCCTCTGGGCTTCTTGAATCTTTATGTCTTTGATGTTTTCTAGACTAGGGAAGTTTTCTGCTATTATGGCTTGAAGAATGCTTTCTTCCCCTCCCTCTCTTTCTTCCTCTGGTAAGCCAATTTCTTTTTTTGAAGTCATCCCATAGGTCCTTTTGTTGTTTTCATTATCTCTTAATCTCTTTTTGAGATCTCTTACTTCTTTTTTAGTTGTCTCTAATTCATCCTCTATCTTGTTAATTTTGTCTTTAGTCTCATTGATTCTATTCTCTCTCCCATCTACTGTTTTTGGAGTTCATCTATTTTGTTACCCTGTTCTGATACTTTTTTAGCTTGTTCAGCTAGTTGTGTTCTTAGCTCAGTTATTTCAGCTTTCAGCTCTCTAATAACCTTGAGATAAGTAGTTTTTTCTTCCAGAGCCTCATTTGTTGTTTCTGTGTTTCTGGTGACAATTCTTTCAAACTCTTTACTTACTCCTGTGATTGTTTTCTTAGCTAGTGTTTGTATGTTGACTTCATTATTTTGTGTTTCACCCTTTGGGGGGGCTTTTAGCTAGACTCTTGTCCTAGTTCATTTCTTCAATATTTCTTCTTGTTGGTTTACCCATTTTATATATATGTTATGAGTTCCCTCTCTCAGGACTTTTCTTTTTTTTTAATATTTATTTATTCCCTTTTGTTGCCCTTGTTGTTTTATTGTTGTAGTTATTATTGTTGTTGTTGTTGTTGGATAGGACAGAGAGAAATGGACAGAGGAGGGGAAGACAGAGAGGGGGAGAGAAAGATAGACACCTGCAAACCTGCTTCACCACCTGTGAAGTGATTCCCCTGCAGGTGGGGAGCCGGGGGCTTGAACCGGGATCCTTACGTTGGTCCTTGCACTTGGCGCCACCTGCACTTAACCTGCTGTGCTACCGCCTGACTCCCCTCAGGACTTTTCAAATTACTGATCACTATTGCCTGGATTGACTTGTGTCTAAGTAAGGTAATTAAAAGGGTTCACAGTGGTGGCAGTTAACAGTTGTTTCAATAGTATTTTAATCCCTGATTTGGAGCTCAGTGGCTTAAAAGCCTCTTTTGTGCTTTTTCTTCCCTGTAGGCTATGGGAGCCTGAGGGCTTTTAAACTATAAGTAGTATATTTTGATTATTAGCCTCTTGTCTGATGTATGGCATGTAAAGTTCTTCTCTCATTCTGTAACCAGTTTCTTCGTTTGGCTTTTGGTGTCTTTTGTTGTACAGAATATTTTAATTTGATGTAGTCCTACTGGTTAATTTTTGTTCTAGTGTTTCTTGCAATTGGATTTTTATCACCTAAGATGCCTATAAAATTTAGATGCAAGAAAGTTCTGCCAACATTTTCCTCTAAGTATTTGATAGTTTTTGATCTAACATCCGGGTCTTTGATCCCACTGGAGTTTACTTTTGTGTGTGGTAAAAAGCAGAGGTTCAATTTTATTCTTCTGCATATTTCAACCAAATGTTTTTGAACAACATTTGTTGAAGATATTCTCCTTTCTCCATTTAATAGTCTGAGCCCCCTTGTCAAAGATTAGATAACTATACATTTTGGGGTTTATTTCTGCATTCTCAATTCTATTCCATTGGTCATTATGTCTATTTTTGTTCCAGTATCAGGCATTTTTGATGACAATGGTCTTATATTACAATTTGGGATCTGGGAGTGTAATGCCTCCAGTCTGTTCTTTTTTCTCAAGATTTGCTTTTATTTTTTCTAGGTATTTTCTGGTTCCAGATAAAAATTTGTGGCTTTTTTTCTGTTCTAAAAAAAAGTGGGTGGGATCTTGATAAGGATTGCATTAAATGTGTATATGGCTCTGCATAGAATATTTATTCTGAAGATGTAAATTCTTCTAGCCCATGAACATGGAATATCTTTTCACTTCTTTGTGTCTTTTACTATTTCCTTGAATAATGACTCATAATTTTTGCCATACAAGCCTTTCATTTCTTTTTTTTTTGTTGTTTTGTTTATTCCTAGATATTTTATTGTTTTTGTTGCCATAGTGAATGGGACTGATTTCTGGATTTCTTCTTCTTCTGACTTAGTGTTTGCGTAGAGGAATGCCACTGACTCTGAATGTTAATTTTATAGCGTGGCATCTTACTATATTGAGTGATAATTTCCAAAGGCTTCCTGCTGGATTCTTTAGAGTTTCTTAGTATATTATCATATCATCTGTAAATAGTGAGAATTTGAATTCCTCTCTTCCAATGTGTGTCCCTTTAATTCCTTAGTCTTTCCTGATTACTGTGGCAAGAACTTCTAACACTATGTTGAATACTAATGGTGATAATGTGCACCCCTGTCTAATACCTGATCTGAGGGGAATGCTTCCAATTTTTCACCATTGGCTATAGATTTGCTATATATGAACTCCACTATCTTAAGGAATTTTCCACCTATTCCCATTTTTTGTTGTGTTTTGAGCATGAAAGGTGTTGAATTTTGTCAAATGCTTTCTCTACATCTATTGAGATATTCATGTGGTTTTTGGTTTTCCTTATGCTGATGTTGTGGATCACATTTATTGAATTACGTATTTTGAACTAGTCTTGCATTCCTGGGATAAATCCCACTTGGTCATGATGTACAATATTTTTAATGTATTGCTGTATCTGGTTGGCTACAACTTTACTATTCTAGCATCTATGTTCATTGGAGATATTGGTCTATTGTTTTTTTTTTCTTTTTGGAAATAAATAAATATTTTTTTAAAAAAGAAAGTTACCAAGGATTTCAAAGACTGATGCATTTGACTGACTTATATTAAATTTCTTCTTTCATCCAAACCTCACATCATCTCTCTAACCTTTTTTTCTTTTTTTTAATTTTTTTATTTAAGAAAGGATTAATTAAAAAAACCACAGGGTAGGAGGGGTACAATTCCATACAATTCCCACCACCCAATCTCCATTTCCCACCCCCTCTCCTGATAGCTTTCCCATTCTCTATCCCTCTGGGAGCATGGACCCAGGGTCATTGTGGGTTGCAGAAGGTGGAAGGTCTGGCTTCTGTAATTGCTTCCCTGCTGAACATGGGCGTTGACTGGTCGGTCCATGTTCCCACTCTGCCTCTCTCTTTCCCTAGTAGGGTGGGTCTCTGGGGAAGCAGAGCTCCAGGACACATTGGTGGGGTCTTCAGTCTAGGGAAGCCTGGCCAGCATCCTGATGACATCTGGAACCTGGTGACTGAAAAGAGAGTTAACATACGAAGCCAAACAAATTGTTGAGCAATCATGGACCCAAAGCTTGGAATAGTGGAGATGAAATGTTAGGGGGGTACTCACTGCAAACTCTAGTGCACTTCTGCTTTCAGGCATATATTTTGCAGTAGTTTATGGATACGTGTGAACATATGCTCTCTCTCACAGAAACTGGTGTATATCTAGGTTTTGGGACTTTATTAGAAAGTGAACCACCTGAGATGAAATTAGAGTATACTATGAAAGGAAAGGTCTCACCCGAGTAATGAAGTTGAAGGGTTGTTATTCCACACGTGAAGTCTCTGGACACAGTCTGAAGTGAAGCATGTTGAGGTGGCAATCGTTGTGTTGGTTAGGTTGTGATTGGCAGATGCAATATTATTTGATATGGATTAGGAGAGGCATACGGGAAAGTAGGCCCTATCCAAGGGTTCCAGGACTGGGGGAAGTAGAGGCTCTATAGTGGAGATGTGAGGTTCCTGCTGTCTTAGGGTTCAAAAAGACAATCAATAGTTAATGTTATCATCACATTGTTTGGTAATTGGGTTAACTTTGAAAAGTCCTTTTGTTAGGGTTTGTTGTACAGTACCCAGTATCTTGTATATAGCTGTGCTATTGGTTGCTTCTGATCTACTTGCTCTAGGCTTTTGAGAGAGTCTGCATATCATTTACACAGCCTATATATTCAAAAGATTCAGTTTGTGTTTTGAAAAACTTCGAGAAATACAATTAATTTTCCCCCTCTCGTATTAATTAACTAGTGATTTATATGACCACATTTTACTAGGAGTGTACATAAACAGCATTCCCACCACCAAAAGACTGTGACCCATCACTTCCACCCATTCCCACCCCCCACTGTCCCAGGAAGCTGCATGTCTACCCCTCACCACAGGGTTTTTTACTTTGGTGCCCTACTTACAGTTTGATCAGGTCCTGCTTTTAGTTTCCCTTTCAGATCTTCTTACTCAACTTCTGTTGATGAGTGGGATCATCCCATACTCATCTTTATCTTTCTGACTTAGCTCACTTAACATAATTCCTTCTAGCTCTGTCCAAGATGGGTCAGCGAAGGTGGGTTCATTGTTCTTGATAGCTGCATAGTATTCCATTGTGTATATATACCACAGCTTTCTCAGCCACTCATCTGGTGTTGGGCACCTGGGTTGCTTCCAGGTTTTAGCAATTATGAATTGTGCTGCTATGAACATAGGAGTACACACCTCTTTTTGGTTGGGTGTTATGGAGTCCTTGGGGTATAACCACAGGCGAGGAATTACTGGATCATATGGAAGGTCCATATCTAGCCTTCTGAGAGTTCTCCAGAGTGCTCTCCACAGAGGCTGGACCAATTTACATTCCCACCAGCAATGTAAAAGGGTTCCTCTGTCCCCACAACCTCTCCAGCATTTGTTGCTGCTGTCCTTTTTGATGTATGCCATTCTTACAGGAGTGAGGTGGAATCTTAGTGTTGTCTTAATTTGCATTTCTCTGACAATCAGTGACCTAGAGCAGTTTTTCATATGTTTGTTAACCTTTTGGATCTCCTCTGAGGTGAATGTTTTGTTCATATCCTCTGCCCATTTTTGGATGGGGTCATTTGCTTTTTTGGTGCTAAGTTTGCTGAGCTCTTTATATAGTTTGGTGATTAGTTTCTTGTCTGATTTATGGCATGTGAAGATCTTCTCCCATTCTGTGAGGGGTCTCTTTGTTTGTTTAATAGTTTCTTTGGATGTGCAGAAGCTTTTCAATTTGATGTAGTCCCATTGGTTTGTTTCTGCTTTAGTCTTCCTTGCAGTTGGGTTTGATTCATCAAAGATGTCCTTGAGGTGTAGGTGGGAAACTGTTTTACCAATGTTTTCCTCTAAGTATTTGATAGTTTCTGGTCTGACATCTAGGTCTTTGATCCATTTGGAGTTGATTTTTGTTTCTGGTGAGATAAAGTGGTTCAATTTCATTCTTCTGCATGTTTCAACCCAGTTTTCCCAGCACCATTTATTAAAGAGAGCCTCCTTTTTCCATTTAATGCTTTGGGCCCCCTTATCAAAGATTAGATGTCCATAGGTGTGGGGATTTATTTATGGGCTTTCAATTCTGTTCCACTGGTCTGTGTGCCTATTTTTGTTCCAGTACCATGCTGTTTTGATGATGATGGCTTTATAATATAGTTTAAGGTCTGGGAGTGTGATGCCTCCATTTCTGTTTCTTTTCCTTAAGATGGTTTTGGCAATTCTAGGTGTTTTCATGTTCCAGATAAATGACTGTAATGTTTGTTCTATTCTCTTAAAGAAGCTTGGTGGAACTTTGATGGGTATTGCATTAAATTTGTATATGGCTCTGTGCAGAATATAGATTTTGATGATATTTATTCTTCCAATCCATGAAAATGGGATATCTTTCCATTTCTTGGTATCAGTTTCTATTTCCTTGAGTAGTGACTCATAGTTTTCAGTATATAAGTCTTTCACTTCTTTGGTCAACTTTATTCCTAGGTATTCGATTTATTTTGCTGAAACAGTAAACGGGAGTGATTTCTGGATGTCTTCTTCAGATTTAGTGTTTGCATAAAGAAATGCCACTGATTTTTGTACATTGATTTTATAGCCTGATACTTTGCTATATTGCCTAATAACTTCCAGTAATTTTCTGCTGGATTCTTTAGGTTTTTCTATGTATACTATCATATCATCTGCAAATAGTGAGATCTTGACTTCTTCCCTTCCAATCTGTATTCATTTGGTTTCTTTCTCTTGCCTGATTGCTATGGCAAGAACTTCCAATACTATGTGGAAGAGTAATGGTGATAGTGGACAGCCCTGTCTAGTCCCGGATCTGAGGGGGAATGCTTTCAGCTTCTGTCCATTGAGTATGATGTTGGCTGTAGGTTTGCTATAAATAGACTGCACTATCTTGAGGAATTTCCCATCTATTCCCATATATTGTAGCGTTTTGAGCATGAATGGGTGTTGGATTTTGTCAAAGGCTTTCTCTGCATCTATTGAAATAATCATGTGGTTTTTGGCTTTGCTTTTATTGATGTGGTGAATGACATTGATTGACTTATGGATGTTGAACCAGCCTTGCATTCCTGGGATGAATCCCACTTGGTAGTGATGAACAATCTTTTTGATATGTTGCTATATCCGGTTGGCCAAGATCTTGTTTAATATTTTGGCATCTATGTTCATCAGAGATATTGGTCTGTAGTTTTCCTTTTTTGTTCTGTCCCTATCACCTTTTGGTATTAGGGTGATGTTGGCTTCATAGAAGGTGGAAGGGAGTATTCCTATTCAATCTTATGGAAAAGCTTCAGAAGTATGGGTACTAACTGTTTCCTGAAAGTTTTGTAGAATTCATTTGTGAAGCCATCTGGTCCAGGACTTTTGTTGTTGGGGAGATTCTTAATAAGGGTTTCAATTTCTTTGTCTGCGATTGGTGCATTTAGATTTTATAGTTCTTCTTGGTTCAGTTTTGAAAGGGCATATGCTTCTAGGAATTGTTCCATTTCTTCCAGATTCTCTAGCTTGGTGGCGTATAGTTCTTTATAGAAGTTTCGCAGGATTCTCTGGATTTCTGTGGTGTCAGTTGTGATATCTCCTCCATCGTTTACAATTCTTTTTTTTTTTCAATAATTTATTTCTTTATTGGGGAATTAATGCTTTACATTCAACAGTAAATACAATAGTTTGAACATGCATAACATTCCCCAGATTCCCATTTAACAATACAACCCCCACTATATCATTCATCATTTTTCATGGACCTGTATTCTGCCCACCAACCCACCCACCCCAGAGTCTTTTACTTTGGTGTAATACTCCAATTCCATTTCAGGTTCGACTTGTGTTTTCTTCTCTGGTCTTGTTTTTCAACTTCGGCCTGAGAGTGAGATCATCCCATATTCATCCTTCTGTTTCTGACTTATTTCACTCAACATGATTTTTTCAAGGTCCATCCAAGATCGGCTGAAAACGGTGAAGTCATCATTTTTTACAGCTGAGTAGTATTCCATTGTGTATATATACCACAACTTGCTCAGCCACTCATCTGTTGTTGGACACCTGGGTTGCTTCCAGGTTTGGGCTATTAAAAATTGTGCCGCCAAGAACATATGTGTACACAGATCTTTTTAGATGGATGTGTTGGGTTCCTTAGGATATAAATCCCAGGAGGGGAATTGCAGGGTCATAGGGTAGGTCCATTTCTAGCCTTCTGAGAGTTCTCCAGACTGTTCTCCACAGAGGTTGGACCAATTGACATTCCCACCAGCAGTGCAGGAGGGTTCCGTTGACCCCACACCCTCTCCAGCATTTGCTGCTGTTACCTTTTCTGATGTATGACATTCTCACAGGAGTGAAGTGATATCACATTGTTGTCTTTATTTGCATTTCTCTGACAATCAGAGACTTGGAGCATTTTTTCATGTGCGTCTCGGCCTTTTGGATCTCTTCTGTGGTGAATATTCTGTCCAAGTCCTCCCCCCATTTTTGGATGGGGTTATTTGTTGTCTTGTTGTTGAGTCTGGCAAGCTCTTTATATATATTGGTTATTAAACTCTTATCTGATATATGGCATGTAAAGATCTTCTCCCATTCTGTGAGGGGTCTCTTGGTTTGGGTAATGGTTTCTTTTGCTGTGAAGAAGCTTTTTAGTTTGATGCAGTCCCATAGGTTTATACTTGCCTTAGTCTTCCTTGTAATTGGATTCGTTTCATTGAAAATGTCTTTAATATTTATGCGGAAAAAAGTTCTGCCAATATTTTCCTCTAAGTATCTGATAGTTTCTGGTCTAACATCCAAGTCCTTGATCCACTTGGAATTTACTTTTGTATTTGGTGAAATACAGTGATTCAGTTTCATTCTTCTGCATGTTTCAACCCATTGTTTCCAACACCATTTGTTGAAGAGACTCTGTTTTCCCCATGCAATAGTCTGGGCCCCTCTGTCAAAGATTAGATGTCCATAGGTGTGGGTCCTCATTTCTGGGCTCTCTATTCTATTCCACTGGTCAGTGTGTCTGTTCATGTTCCAGTACCAAGCAGTTTTGATGACAATGGCCCTATAATACAGTTTGAGATCTGGGAGTGTGATGCCTCCGGTTCTGGTCTTTTTTCGTGAAGATTGTTTTGGCAATTCTAGGTCTTTTCTGGTTCCAGATAAACATTAGTAGCATTTTTTCTATTCTCCTAAAAAATGTGCTTCGGATCTTGATGGGGGATAGCATTAAATTTGTAGATGGCTCTGGGTAATATATTCATTTTGATGATGTTAATTCTTCCAACCCATGAACATAGAATATCTTTGCACTTCTTTGTGTCTTTTTCAGTTTCTTTGAGTAGTGACTCATAATTTTCAGTATACAAGTCTTTCACTTCTTTGGTTAGGTTTACTCCTAGATATTTTATTGTTTTTGTTGCTATAGAAAAAGGAACTGATTTCTGGATTTCAATTTCTTCTAGCTTAGTGTTTGCATAGAGGAATGTCACTGACTTTTGAATGTTAATTTTATAGCCTGACACCTTACTGTATTGCCTGATGATTTCCAAAAGCTTCTTGCTGGATTCCTTAGGTTTTTCCATGTATACTATCATGTCATCTGCAAATAAGGAGAGTTTGACTTCTTCTCTTCCAATCTGTATCGCTTTAATTCCTTGCACCTGTCTGATTGCTATGGCAAGAACTTCCAACACTATGTTGAATAGTAATGGTGATAGTGGGCAGCCCTGTCTAGTACCTGATCTGAGGGGAAATGCTTCTAGTTTTTCACCATTGAGTATGATGTTGGCTGTAGGTTTGCTATAAATATACTCCACTATCTTCAGGAATTTTCCATCTATTCCCATTTTTTGTACTGTTTTGATCATAAAGGGATGTTGTATTTTGTCAAAGGCTTTCTCTGCATCTATTGATATGACCATGTGGTTTTTGGTCTTGCTTTTGTTGATGTGGTGGATCACATTGATTGATTTACGTATATTAAACCAACGTTGCATGCCTGGGATAAACCCCACTTGGTCATGATGAACAATCTTTTTGATATACTGCTGTATCCGGTTGGCTAGAATTTTGTTCAATATTTTTGCATCTATGTTCATCAGAGATATTGGTCTGTAGTTTTCTTTTTTGGTTGTGTCCCTGTCTGCTTTTGGTATCAGGGTGATGTTGGCTTCATAGAAGCTGGCAGGGAGTATTCCAGTGTCTTCAATCTTCTGGAAGACTTTTAAAAGTAGAGGTATTAGTTCTTCTTTGAAGGTTTTGTAGAATTCATTTGTAAAACCATCTGGTCCAGGACTTTTATTTTTGGGAAGATTTTTGATAACTGTTTCAATTTCATTAGCTGTGATGGGCCTGTTCATGTCATCCTCTTCCTCTTTACTTTGTTTTGGAAGTTGGTAGGTATCTAGGAAATCATTCATTTCTTCCAGGTTCTCTAGCTTGGTGGCATATAGTTGTTCATAGAAGCCTCGCATGATATGTTGAATTTCTGCAGTGTCTGTTGTGATATCTCCTCTTTCATTTACTATTTACCAATTTATTTGGTCTTCTCCCTTTTTTGTTTTGTGAGTCTGGCTAAAGGTTTGTCGATTTTGTTTACTCTTTCGAAGAACCAACATTTACTTTCATTGATCTTTTGTATGGTTTTCCTATTCTCAATGTTATTTCTTTCTGTCCTAACTTTAGTGATTTCTGTCCTTCTGGTTGCTTTAGGATTCCTTTGTTGTTCTTCTTCTAGGTCTTTAAGATGTGCAATTAGGCTGTTTATTTGTGCCTTTTCTTGTTTCCTAATGTGTGCTTGTATAGCTATGAACTTCCCTCTTAGGACTGCTTTAGCTGTGTCCCAAATATTTTGATAGGTTGTGTCTTCATTTTCATTGAACTCTCAAAACATTTTGATTTCTTCCTTGATTTCCTCTTTGACCCAGAATTGTTAAGAAGTGTACTGTTGAGCTTCCACTTTTGGGACTGTTACTAATCTTTTGTTGATTGTTAAGTGTTAGTTTAATTCCACTGTGGTCTGAGAAGATGCTTGGGATGATTTCAGTGCTCTTGAATTGGCTGATGCTGTCTTTGTGGCCTAACATATGGTCTATCCTTGAGAATGATCCATGTGGATTTGAGTAAAATGTGTATTCCAGTTTCTTGGGATGAATGACTCTGAAAATGTCCAATAGTTCTAGTTTATCTATCTCTTCATTTAGCTCCCTTATGTCTTTACTGATTTTCTTCCTGGATGATCTGTCAAGTTGAGATAGTGGGGTGTTGAAGTCCCCTACTATGATTGTGTTACTGTTAATATATTGCTGTAGCTCTTTCAGTAGAAGTTTGATGTATTTAGATGGCTTCTCATTGGGTGCATAGATGTTAATAATTGTTAAGTCCTCTTGATTGACTGATCCTCTGAGCATTAAGTAGTGTCCATTCCTATCTTTTTTAATCTTATCTATTTTAAAGTCTATCATGTCAGATATGAGAATAGCTGTTCCTGCCCTTTTTTGTGGGCCATTGGCTTGTATGATAGTTTTGCATCCTTTCATTTTAAGTCTGTGTTTGTCTTGTTGAGTTAGGTGAGTTTCCTGTAGACAACATATTGTTGGGTTGTGTTTTCTGATCCATCTTCCTACTCTGTGTCTTTTAATAGGTGAATTCAGGCCATTGACATTTATTGATATCAAAGATTGAAGATATTTTAACTCCATTCTTGTAGAGTTTTAGAGTGTTTTGATATATGTCCTATTTGTGGTGGTCTGGTTGTTTATAGGAGACCTTTCAGAACTTCTTTCAGGGCAGGCTTGGTGATGGTTGCTTCCTTCAACTGTTGCTTGTCTGAGAAATTTTGATGCTTCCATCTAGTCTGAATGACAGTCTAGCAGGATATAGTATTCTTGGCTGAAAGCCTTTCTCATTGAGCACTCGATAGATATCTTGCCATTCTCTTCTGGCCTGTAGTGTTTGTATGGAGAAGTCTGCTGCTAATCTTATGGGTTTTCCTTTGTAGGTGACTCTTTGTTTTTCTCTTGCAGCCTTCAGGATCCTTTCTTTATTTATTCCTTTCCATTCTAAGTATGATATGTCTTGTTGTCTTTAGGTCTGGGTTAATTCTGTTTGGGACCCTCTGGGCTTCTTGAATCTTTATGTCTTTGGTGTTGTGTAGACTAGAGAAATTTTCAGCTATTATCGCCTGGAGAATGCTTTCTTCCTCCCCTTCTCTTCCTCTGGTAAGCCAATAATGCATATATTGTTTCTTTTGAAGTCATCCCATAGGACTCTGTTGTTGTTTTCAGCATCTCTTAATCTCTTTTTGAGATCTCTTACTTCTTTTTTAGTTGTCTCTAATTCATCCTCAATCTTGCTAATTCTGTTTTCAGCCTCATAGATTCTATTCTCTCTGCCCTCTACTGCTTTCTGGAGTTCATCTATTTTGTTGCCCTGCTCTGATACTGTTTTAGCTTGTTCAGCTAGTTGCCTTCTTAGCTCAGTGATTTCAGCTTTCAGCTCTCTAATAACCATGAGATAATTAGAATTTTCTTCCATTTTCTCATTTGTTGTTCCTTCATTTCTGATTACAATTTTTTCAAATTCTTTACTCACTCCTATTATTATTTCCTTAGCTAATGTTTGGATGTTGAACTCGTTGTTTTGTGCTTCACCCTCTGGAGGACTTTTAGCTGGACTCTTGTCCTGGTTCGAGTCTCCAATATTTTTTCCTGTTGTTTTAACCATATTATATATGTTAACAGTTTTTTCAATCCCTGAGTTGGAGCTCAGTGGTGTAAAAGCCTCTTTTTTTTCTTCCCTGTAGGCTATGGGAGCCTGAGAGCTTTGAAACTATCAATAGGCTTCTTAGCTTAATCACTGACTTCTGATCAAGAGATAAAGTAGGGTGTGGCAGAGATAATCTAGTGGTTATGCAAAGAGACTTTCACAGCCCCTCAGCTATGCCACCGAGGTATAGGTCTTCTCCTGAGTTTCCTTGTTAGAGCTCTGTCCCTTGGTGTCCCTCCTTGTTGCTGCTCCAGATTTTGAGGGTAGTAGCAATGGAGACTCAGAGTTGCACTTAGTGAGTCTCTGGGGAGTCCTTTCCTCCCTTCAGCTGTCCCCTTGTTGTTGAGCAGACTGGAGGTGGTGTCTCCACTGATAAACTGTTGAACTGTTAGCAGCCACTTAATCTCTCCTTAGGCCCGTCTCTCCTCTCTGTCACCAGCCATGCGTGTTTGTACTCACGGGTGATTTACTGGCTTCCTGTGGTCATTCTAGTCCTGTCTTGTTTCGGTCCGGGTGGTCTCCTTTGGTATTCCTAGTTGATCCGGGAGAGGAGAGGAGAGGATAGGAGAGGAGAGGAGAGGAGAGAAAGCGATCTGAGGCTCGTAGCTCCGCCTCCAGAAGTTGAATCTCCATCGTTTACAATTCTATTAATTTGAGTCTTCTCCCTTTTTTGTCTGGTGAGTCTGGCTAGGGTTTGTCAAGTTTGTTTAATCTTTCAAAGAACCAACATTTGGCTTCATTGATCTTTTGTATGGTTCTTTTATTTTCGATGTTGTTTATTTCTGCTCTAACTTTAGTGATTCCTGTCCTTCTGGATGCTTTAGGGTTCCTTTGTTCCTCTTCCTCTAAGTCCTTGAGGTGTGCAGTAAGGTCGTTCATTTGAGTTTCTTCTTGGTGTTTAATATGTGATTGTATGGCCATAAGTTTCCCTCTCAGTACTGCTTTAGCTGTGTCCCAAATATTTTGATAGGTTGTGTCTTCATTTTCATTTGTTTCCAGGAACATTTGAATTTCCTGCTTGAGTGAATCTCTGACCCAGTGGTTCTTAAGCAGTATGTTGTTTAGTTTCCAAATTCTGTGACTTTTAATAATTGTCTGTTTGTTGTTAAATGTTAGTTTTACTCCACTGTGGTCTGAGAAGATACTTGGGATGTTTTCAATGTTCTTGACTTTACTGATGTTGTCTTTATGGCCTAACATGTGGTCTATCCTTGAGTATGTGTTATGTGGATTCTAAAAGGTGTATTCCAGTTTTTTGGGGTGGAGGAGTCTGAAAATGTCCAAGAGGTCTAGTCTGTCAATCTCTTCATTCAATTCTCTTGTATCTTTGTTGGTTCTCTGCTTTGTTGATCTGTCTAAGTGTGAGAGTGGGGTATTGAAGTCTCCCACTATTATTGTATTACTATTGATGTATTTTTGAAATACTTTCAGTAAGTGCTTGACGTATTTAGATGGGTGCATAGATGTTAATGATTGTTAAGTCTTCTTGGCTGATTGATCCTCTAATCATTATGTAGTGTCCTTGCCTATCTTTTATTACTTTATTTAATTTAAAATCTATCATGTCTGAGATGAGAATGGCTGTTCCTGCCCTTTTTTGTGGTCTGTTAGCCTGTATGATAGTTTTCCATCCTTTCACTTTAAGTCTGTGTTTATCTTGTTGTGACAGATGGGATTCTTGTAAGCAGCATATGGTTGGTTTATGTTTTCTGATCCATCCCCCCACTCTGTGCCTTTTGATGGGTGACTTTAAGCCATTGACATTTATTGATATTATGGATTTAATGTATTGTAGTGCCATTGTTCAAAAAATATATATATTTTTGTTTGCTCTGATATATTGTAAGTATTATAGTGGTGTTCTTGTTTATAAGAGGTCTTTTAGAACCTCTTTCAGGGCCGGCTTGGTGATGGTTGCCTCCTTTAACTGTTGTTTGTCTAAGTAGGTTTTGATCCTTCCATCTAGTTTGAATGAAAATCTAGCAGGATATATTATCCTTGGTTGAAACCCTTTTATATTCAGGGCTCGATAGATATCTTGCCATTCTCTTTTAGCTTTTAGAGTTTGAGTGGAGAAATCTGCAGATAATCTTATGGGTTTTCCCTTGTATGTGACTTTTTGTTTCTCTCTTGCAGCCTTTAGGATCCTTTCTTTATCCTTACTACTTCTCATTGTGACTTTGATGTGTCTTGGTGTCTTCAGGTCTGGGTTGATTCTGTTTGGTACTCTCTGGAACTCTTGAATCTTGATGTCCTTTCTGTTATTCAGGTCTGGGAAGTTCTGTGTGCCTATTTTTGTTCCAGTACCATGCTGTTTTGATGATGATGGCTTTATAATATAGTTTAAGGTCTGGGAGTGTGATGCCTCCATTTCTGTTTCTTTTCCTCAAGATGATTTTGGCAATTCTAGGTGTTTTTAGGTTCCAGATAAATGATTGTAGTGTTTGTTCTATTCTCTTAAAGAAGCTTGGTGGAACTTTGATGGGTATTGCATTGTCTGCTGATAGTCTGATGGGTTTTCCCCTGTATGTGACTTTTTGTTTCTCTCTTGCAGCCTTTAGGTTCCTTTCTTTATCCTTACTTCTTCTCATTGTGACTATGATGTGTCTTGGTGCCTTCATGTCTGGGTTTATTCTGTTTGAAACTCTCTGGGACTCTTGAATCTTGATGTCCTTCCTGTTATTCAGGTCTGGGAAGTTTTCTTCTATTATTTCCTCTAGAATGTTTGCTTCCCCTTCCTCTCTTTCTTCCTCTGGCAGGCCAATTATACGAATGTTACTTCTTTTGAGATCATCCCATATGTCTCTGTTGTTGTTTTCAGTGTCTCTCAATCTCTTTTTAAGCTCTTTCACCTCTTTCTTAGTTTTCTCTAACTCATCCTCTGTCTGACTAATTCTGTTTTCTGCTTCTGTTACTCTGCTTTCCCTTGCCTCAGCTTCATTACAGCTATTTCAGCTTTCAGTTCTCTAATTGCCTCAAGATAATCAGTATTTTCCTTGGGGGTCTCAACTGTTGTTTCTCTAATACTGCCATTCTTTCCTCCAATGTTGTTTTCATTTCTGTGATTACTATGTTTATTATTGCTTGCATACTGTACTAAATACCTTTATGACAATTGCACTCACCAACCTCAGGAATTACAGCAGCAACTGAAGCAAGTATTGAAGCAGTTTAATCACTACCAGTTAGCCAAACAATTTCTCCAGTCTGTGAAAAAATAGTAACCAAATCCCAGTGAAGAAAAAAGAGAAAAGAAAGAAGGGATAGCAAGAATAGACAGTTTCGCAAATCTACTATCCACTGTATATTCTAGGGATAACAACAGGGGAAAGGGAACTAGAGTAGAGATACAGACATAGAGAGTCCACTATGAGTTAGATTTCTTCCCCAAAATAATTCACAAATTCAGAAAGGCAAAGAAGAAGGAAGGAAGAAGTGTATGACAAGATAAAAAAAAAAAAAGGAAAGAAAAAAAATTAAAAAGAGACAAGTGAGAGAAAAGGGAAAAGAGAAGAAAAAGAGCTGTAATTAAAGAGCAGTGAAAAGAAAAAAACCCTCAGGACTAGACAAGGATGGCTGAAATAGACAGTTATGCAAATCTACTATCCACTGTATATTCTAGGGGTGGCTAAAGGAGTAAGGGAAGTTGAGCAGAGACACTCGCAGTGAGAGTCCACACTGAGTCAGCATTCTTCCCCAAAATAATTCCCAAATGTGTATCAGTGAATTCAGAAAAGCACACTGTTTGGTGGTGTGAGGGCTGGGGCCTGTGGCTTTGGAAGTTGTAGGATTAAGGAAGAAAGGATGACAAGAATGAGAAAAAGAAGAAAAAAGAATGAGAGAAAAAAGAAAAAGATAAGCGGGGAAGCAATTACAGAAACCAGACCTTCTACCTTCTGCAACTCTCAATGACCCTGGGTCCATGCTCCCAGAGAGATAGAGAATGGGAAAGCTATCAGGGGAGGAGGTGGGTTATGGAGATTGGGTGGTGGGAATTGTGTGGTGTTGTACCCCTCCTACCCTATGGTTTTGTTAATTAATCCTTTCTTAAATATAAAAAAATAAATTTAAAAAAAGATAAGAAAAAGAACAAAAAGAACAGTCATAAAAGAGCGGTGAAAGGAAAGATTTTTTTATTTATGTATTTTTAATTATTTAATTAGCTATGCGGGGTGAGGTGGGGGGGTTGGCTACTTAGAATAAAAAGGCCAGAGTTTTCAGAAAGGTATAGCCTTAGAATGAATGATACTCCCTGGTGGGACAGGAATTTGGTAAAGACAGAAGCTCAGCACAGGAGCCTGCTACGAGCTGGTCCCCAGGGACTGGTTATGGGGGGGTGGGGTAGGGGAGGAGGTGTGCTTTATAATTAAACGGAAAAAAAAATTTCCCCCTTTTTTCTACTCTAGTTCTTAACCCAAATTAAGTTATAGTCACCTCCTTGGTGTCACCACTAGGGCCCCTTATTGACTGGCCTACTAAAGGCAGAAAATCCTACCGTTTCCAGAAGATGTGTTCAGAGCTCAAGCCACTAGCAGCTTCTCAGTCCGCCGTCTTCCGGGAGGTCTATTGTTTTTTGTCTGCTTTTGCTATCAAGGTGATGCTGGTTTCATAGAAGGTGGAAAGGAGTGTTCCTGTGTCTTCAGTCTTTTGGAAGAGCTTAAAACTAGAGCTAGTTTTTCCATATTTTGGAGCTAGTTTCTGCCCTGATTCACTTTCTAGTCCTGTTCCCAACTCTGACACCTTCTTCCCAGACAATACTTTTAGCCCACCTTCATGTTAACTGTTGGGCTCAGGCAAAAATGTGTAGTCATGGGCTCCTTAGAATATACCTTTAGGAAGGCTATCAGGGAAGGGGATGGGATATGGAGATCAGGTTATGGGAATTGTGCAGAACTGTACCCCTCTTATTCTATGGTTTTGTTAATGTCTTCCTTCTTAAATTAAAAAAAAAAAAAGAATATACCCTAAGTAGACTTCCTAGTTTCTTTCAGTATGAAGACCCCAAATCTCATCTATTTTTTTTACCTTAGCTTCCTGATTATTAAATGTTTTGTTCTGCTTTATATCTTAATGCTTTTCAGCCACCAAATTACAAATTCTACCATTTCATCAACTTCTCTGAGCAAATATCCTCACCAGTGGGTCCTGGAATTACAACTCCCGAGAGCCCTACCCCCACTAGGGAAAGATAGAGGCAGGCTAGAGGTATGGATCAACCTGTCAATACCCACGCCCAACAGAGAATCAATTACAGAAGCCAGAACTTCCACCTTTCTACTCCATAAAGATCTTTGGTCCATATTCCCAGAGAGGAAAAGAACAGAGAACTTTCCAATGGAGAGAATGGGATACAGAACTCTGGTATTAGGAATTGTACCCCTCTTATCCCACAGTCTTCTCAATCATTATTAAATCACTAATTAAAAAAAGTAGAGGTATTAACTCTTCTTTGAAATTTTCTTAGAATTCATTTTTGAAACCAATTGATCCAGGACTTTTATTGTTGGAAAGTTTCTTGATAACTATTTCAATTTCTTTGACTGTGAGTGGCCTGTTCATATTTTTTAACTCCTCTTTGTTCAGTTTTGGAAGTGTATATGTGTCTAGGAACTTTTCACTTTCTTCTATGTTCTCTAGATTGGTAGCATATAGCAGTACATAGAAGCCTTGCATACTCTGGATTTCTGTGATGTCTGTTTTAATACTTCCTCTTTCATTTATAATACTATTTATTTGAGTCTTCTCCATTTCTTTTTTATTTTTTGAAATATTTTTTCTTTCTTCTCCTTTTTTAAAAAATATTTTTTATGTTTATTTTCCCTTTTGTTGCCCTTGTTGTTTTTCATTGTTGTAGTTATTATTGTTGTTGTTACTGATGTTGTCATTGTTGGATAGGACAGAGAGAAATGGAGAGAGGAGGGGAAGACAGAGAGGGGGAGAGAAAGATAGACACCTACAGACCTGCTTCACCACCTGTGAAGTGACTCCCCTGCAAGTGGGGAGCTGGGGGCTCGAACCGGGATCCTATGCCATTCCTTGCTCTTTGCGCCACATGTGCCTAACCCGCTGTGCTACCGCCTGACTCCCTCTTCTCCTTTTTAAAATGTTATTGTGGGTATTAATGCTTTACAGTGCATACAATTTCATTATGTAATAGGTCCCCAAAGCTTTATTATTATCCTCCCCCTTCCTGCTTCCCCAGAGCCCTTTGCTTTGGTACAATATACCATGCCCAGTCCATGTTTCACTTGGTGTTTTCCCTCCTCATTCCTACTATATAAAGTCCCACTAATAAATGAGACCATTTCATATTTGTCCTTCTCTTTTGGCTATCTCACTCAACATGATGTCCTCAAGTTTCATCCCAGAGGATACAAAGGAGACCACCTCATTGTTTTTAACAACTTAGTAGTATTCCATTATATATATATCACTTTTTTTTTTCAGCCACTCATGATGTTGGACATCTGGATTGCTTCTAGGTTGTGGCAAATACAAACTGTGCTGCTATGAACATAGGTATGCATAGATCTATTCTGATAGATGTTTCTGTCTCCTTTGGGTAAATCCCCAGGAGAGAATTTCTGAATCATAGGGTAGGTTCTTTGTAATGTCCCAATAAGTCTTCAAATTACTCTCCAGAATGGCTGACCATTTTGCACTCTGATGTATGACATTCTCACAGGGGTGAAGTGGTTTCTCATGTTGTCTTTATTTGTATTTCTCTGATAATCAATGACTTGGATCATCTTTTCATATATCTGTTGGCCTTTTTGGATCTCTTCTGTGGTGGATATTATGTTCATTTCCTTTCCCCACATTTGGATGGGGTAATGTATTTATTTGTTGTTATATTTTTTGGTTATTAGCTTTTTGTTGGATATATGGCATATAAAGATCTTCTCTCATTCTGTAATGAGCCT
Source organism: Erinaceus europaeus (assembly GCF_950295315.1). Lineage (NCBI taxonomy): Eukaryota > Metazoa > Chordata > Mammalia > Eulipotyphla > Erinaceidae > Erinaceus > Erinaceus europaeus. Next base: position 30,681,939 of record NC_080178.1, read on the forward strand.
CTTTGTTTCAATAGCGGTTTCTCTAGCTGTGCAGAAGCTCTTCAGTTTGATGTAGTCCCATTGGTTTATTTTTGTTTTTGTCTTCCTTGAAATTGTACTTATGTCATTGAAGATGCCTATAAAATTTAGATGGAAAAGAGTTCTGCCAATGCTTTCCTCTAAGTATATTAGTATCTGGTCTAAAATCCAAGTCCTTGCTCCATTTTTGAGTTCACTTTTGTGTGTGGTGAAATGTAGTGGTTCAGTTTTCTTCTTCATTTTTCAATCCAATATTCCCAACACCATTTATTGAAGATACTCTCTTTTATCCATTCAATAGTTTGGGTCCCCTTGTCAAAAATTAGATGTCCATAGATGGGTTAGGAGCTCAATGACACAGTCTTATGTACATTTGCTACTATAATAAATGATTTAGTAACAGACCACTATAAGTTAAATACTTTGCAAAGAATTGTCATTTTTTTCTTTCTTAAATAGGATTATCCCAAAGACTTGATTCACCATTTCATATTCTATAAGGTTCTCATCCTTGTTCATACCTATTGTGGTTTCACATTTTGTAACTGCTGTATGACTTAGTATATGACAAAAAGTATATCTTAATGTCAAGCTTCAATTCATAAATCAAGTTGATTGTGAACTTTAAATTAAATACTATTTTTCTCATTCATAGCTTTTAAAAACTTAAAAACAGAAGATCACAAAGCAGTGCTTTCTCATTTTTCTTTATCATCCATGACGACACTCACAGATATATCACAAGAAAGTAATTCTGAAGACACTTTCAATGAGAATACCATGGACCCAACTTATAAATGTATTTTGAGTGATTTGCCAAGGTAAGATAATTATTTCAGCATCTTAAACTGAATTCTAAAGAAGATTTAAAATGCTCTTGGACAGTTATATATGTAAATACTATGTATCTAGTTATAACATTAATCATAACTGGAGACATGTTGTTCTATAAAAGTTATTACCTGCATATAGTCTTTCAATTTTATGAGTAGAAAAAGGATAGATGATGTAATAAATCTAAATTGTTCATAGGGTTTGGACAAGTAACACAATGATATTAATGGCAAGGCAGTTATTTGCTATATGCCAGTCAGGTTATATGCTAAGCATTTAACCTTTGTATTTATGTAGTTCTCAAAACAAAATTGGCAGGAATGTAATGCAGCAGATATTTCAAACATCCTCTGTAAGAGCTAATTAGGTTGACTTAGGTCACATAGCTTGAAAATAGAGAAGGTACAATTTGTACCTAAATGTTAAACTTTTCTTGTTTCATTCTTATTTACCTTGCCATCTTTCCCTCATTATATCTCCATTATTTCTCTGAGGAATAATTATTAAGATATCAACTGTCCATGATATCAGTTATGAGATACCAGTTGTTACCTGTGTACTTATGCTATGGAGACTGCACTTCTAATTAACACATACATTTCTATAAAATATGCCCACATATATTATTAAATCATTCATTACAATCGTACAGTGATGAATCACTTTATTATCACATTATCTGATACTGTTACTTTACTCATCATATTTACACTGTCAATTCTTCTTGCTCTTTGTGTTTTTTTTCCTCTAAGATCACTGGGCGCTACATTTGTAATAGAGTGAAATTACCATACTTGATACATTCTTGTGAAAACTATTAACATTGTAACAAATACAGTATATTGTTTCAAAGAAAGTCCTATCATCCACTTTGTGACTTACCTCCTGAAAGTTAGATAAACTAGATAAAGCCTCATTCTTTTGTAAAAGTAGTGCAAAAAGAAACTTTTTCTTTTTTTAAATAATATATTTAATTAATTTTGGTAATGTATTTTAATGTATTAGAATTAAAGCTTAATTTAATTAAATTTAATCGTTACATAAGTTATATATTTACATAGTTTAAAAATAGAATAAAATACAAAACTATACATTGAGAAGTCAAAAAGAAACTTTCTATCTCATGTATCTCATGTGATCTCATGTATGCTCATGTGATCAGAGACAGGACATCAGCCTTTGCAACATGGATAATAGCATCTATTAACTCTTGATAACAGTTGTAGAGGAAGATTTTCCCATAACTATAGCAAGTGCTACTGCATGCTATATAGAAGTTTTCCAGAGAACCAGCAGTGACTAATCCAACTCACCTGTTCATGGTATTTTAGTTATCTTGGACATTTTTCATTGGAAAGACTTATAGGTTCTTTGAAATACAAATATTTTAAATATGATTTTTATATGTCTTCAAACTTTTAAAACTATCTCAACAGATCTAATTATTAATATATTTTTCTCAAAATATTCAAATACTAGGTCAGTGTTTCTGAAAATTTAAATTTTCTCAAAAGAGTTACATATAGTATTTTTATGTTCCCTCAATTTTACATTTAATATCTGTCATATTTTTTTCCTTTGTAATAAGCTGAAGTATTCTTTTTTCTTTTGAATGGAATGATTTATTCCTTTAGTCTGTACTTATATGAGTCCTTTAAGAAGTCTTAGAAATTGATCTTGTTATATAAGATTTCCTTCCATAAAAGTAAGCAAGCTCATTTTAAGAAGCATTTCTCATCTTCTATAGGTTTTATATATATTGGGTACTTCATACATGATCATTACTGAGTGGCAAGATAAAAACTTGAAATATTATGAATTATAAAATAATCTAAAATTGCTCTGCAATTTTGATACCTTACCAACATTTCTAGGAAAAGATAGAATTATATTTTCCCCTGGTGCTGAAAATAAAATTTGGAGCAACTGTTTATTTTTATTATTTGTACTCTTATTCACTTGCTATGATGCTTATATCTTATCAGATAAACCAGTAATTGTAGCAAATTATATCTTTAGAGGTATCCATTTCATCAAGTTGGAAGAAGGGCAGAGTAAAGATTAATGAAATTTTTGTGCTATGTATACATCTGAGATTCTATAAATACTGTACTCACTAAACACATGTTGGGCTATTTCTTTTATCAGTTGAATGCCAGTATTTTGAGCTAATGATGAATTATTTAATGTATTTAGGTTGATTTTTTTTATGTTTTCTCCAAACTAGTTCCCATTAAAAAGGGAATAGGATAAAGATGTCTCTTCTTTTTTTTTTTTTTTTTACTAGAGCACTGCTCAGCTCTGGCATATGGTGGTGCAGAGGATTTAACCTGGGACTCTGTAGCCTCAGGCATGAAAATCTCTTTGCATAACCATTCTCTTATCTACCCCCACCCTAAGATAAGTTTTTGTAAATAAAAATATTAAAAAGCTCTAACTTTTCAGGAAGGTTTAAATGCCATAAAAATATAAACCCAGAAATATATGCTTGCCAAATATTCAGTATAAATAAATAATTTAAATGAAAATGGTTGACTACATTTAACAAAGAGACTGCTAAATAATGAAGGACTGAAGAGTGGTTGTTAGATTTGATGTATTTCATTGTATATTGTAAATAATTGCAAACCATAAAAATTCTGTGGCTTCTGTATAAGAAAAAGAGACATTTTGACAGGCAACACTAGTATGAAATGACAGAAAGTATAAATCCTTGGCAACTGTCATTATCTTGCTGTTGAATTCACATCCAAACTGCATGATAAGTTAGATATGCATGTTAGTTATTGATCCATGATCTATCAAAGTAGCCACACTTCCTAATTATGAATAGAATTATTTGCCACATACAAATAAACTCACCAAAGATGCTTTGTATTTTGAAATGAAGGAAAATAAGAAGCTTATGTAATAATATGTTTATGTTGAAATTTCCGGTATTTTTTCTAATTATGTAAATGTTGAATATTTGGGAAATACCATATAGTTTTTAATCTTAACCTATTATAATGTCAATTCAATATTACTAATTTTTTTGAGTAAAACAAAAAGAAATAATGCGCATAACATTTAATGCAGTTTCATTCATTTTGTCAGTAGAAGGTAACAGAAAACTTACTGAGAATGACTTTAAAAATGAGACACATGGGAGTTGGGCAGTAGCACAGCGGGTTAAGCACAGGGGGCACAAAGCGCAAGGACCCGCATAAGGATTCCAGTTTGATCCCCCGGCTCCCCACCTGCAGGGGAGTTGCTTCACAAGAGGTGAAGCAGGTCTGCAGGTGTTTATCTTTCTCTCCCCCTCTCTGTCTTCCCCTCCTCTCTCTATTTCTCTCTGTCCTATCCAACAACGACATCAATAACAACATTAATAACTACAACAATAAAACAAGGGCAACAAAAGGGAATAAATAAATATAAAAAATTTTAAAAAGAACATTAAAAAAAATGAGACACACAAGATTGGGTGGTGATGCACCTAGCAGAGCTCATGCTAACCATGTGTGAGGACCCCAGTTTAAACCCTGGGTTTCTGTCTGTGGGGTGGTGGTGGAGAGACTTCATGAGCAATAGAGCAGTGTTACAGGTGTTTCTTTCCCTCTCTTCCCCTTTACCATTCCTCTCTTATTTTCTCTGTCTCTATCAAATAAAAAGGGAGAAAAAAAAGCTAGTCAGTGGGAGACATGGACATGTGCATTTACTAAGTCTTAGCTATGAACCTGTCACTTCCACTGCCCCATAAAAGAGAGGGAGAGGGAGAGAGAGAGGGGAGAGGGAGAGGGACAGGAACATTCATTGTCTCACATAACAAGGTCTTCACTGTCAAGGTTATATTCAATGGTTGGTCTGTGTTATCAAAAAGTCTATCTAGTTCTTTGTATTTTTAAAAAATATTTATTTACTTATTTTCTCTTTTGTTGCCTGAGGAGGGAAGACAGAGAGAGAGAGAGAGAGAGAGAGAGAGAGAGAGAGAAGACACCTGCAGAGATGCTTCACTGCTTGTGAAGCCACTCCCCTACAGGTGGGGAGCTGGGGGGCTTGAACTGGGATCCTTCCCCCGTCCCTGCACTTTGTGCCATGTGCGCTTAGCCCACTGTGCTACTGCCCAACTCCCTTTCTTTGTATTTTTATGCCAACTATCAAAATAGTGGCTGTCTTCCTTGGGTTGATCCCTCCTATCTGCAAAAAGTGTTCACCATATAATCATTCAGCAATATCTGATTGAAGACGATAGATACTTGATCACTTTGCTCTCTTTTTATGACTAGGGTCTCCATAGTTTTAGTATTTGTGCTTTGTCTTTTCAGTTTGAACAGATTTGTGAGGTCTTATTTATGCCCCAGAGACTTAAAATTTCTCTCTTCTAGGGACCAGGATTTAGCCTTCATAATACTAATCACTAGTAAATGTGTACATGGGATTATTCATTTAACATTTCTCTCTTCCACTACAAGATTATTGTCAGTGGGATGAGTACTTATATGGGACAAATTAGCTTTCCTGTATTCTGTGATCATTCCCTCAGTTGTTGTAAGGATAGAATTAGTGCAAACCTGCCATCAATATGAATAGAATTTATATGAATTGTGTATTTGAAATTAATTTTTTTACCATTGCCAGGTACATGTCATAATTTTTTATGCTCACTCTACCAAAATCATGTGGAGGTGGAGTAGGGCAGCAAGTAGGAATGGAGAGTTTCTTTAAAAAAAAAAATGCAAATGCTTTTACCTGAATACATGTGAAGATATGCCAACAGATGAAACAAATAATTTGAGGAAGGAAAAATATATTGATAAAGCATTACATTGTAACAAAATCTGTAAATACCATGAAGCTACCTGAAAAAACTAGAAAACCCTGTCAAATGAAAAAGTATTGAGTTGGGAGTCTGGTGGTAGTGCAGCGGGTTAAGTGCACGTGGTGCAAAGTGCAAGGACTGGTGTAAGTATCCCGTTTGGAGCCCCTGGCTCCCCACCTTCAGGGGGGTCACTTCACAAGCAGTGAAGCAGGTCTGCAGGTGTTTATCTTTCTCTCCCCCTCTCTGTCTTCCCATCCTCTCTCCATTTTTCTCTGTCCTATCCAACAATGACGACATCAACAACAATAATAACTACAACAATAAAACAAGGGCAACAAGAAGGAATAAATAAATATTTGAAAAAAAGTAATTGAGTTAAAGGTATAATGTTATTATGAACACCTTATATAACCTTTCACTTTGTAGTGGTTGAAATATGAGTTTTTACATGAAGTCATTAGAATATTTCTAAAACTGATTTGACAGTAAAGAAAATGCATATAAAACAAACAAACACCAGGGGCAAGGGAAATAGCACACTGGTTTCTGCAATAGACTTTCATTCCTGCAGCTTGGAAGTCCCAGTTTCCCAGTTTCAATCCCCAGTATTACCATAAACCAGATCTGAGTGACCCTCTGGTCAAAATAAGTAAATAAATGATTTTTAAAATAACAAAAGAATATACATTCTGCATTTAAGTATGGAATTTTTTTGCATTTTTATTAGTGCTTTAATATTGATTTACAAAATTATGAGATAACAGGGGTATAATTCTGTACTGTTCCCATCACAAATTCTGTGTCCCCATTCCAGCCTTTGGAGACTTAATTCTCCCAAAATCACAGATATGGGTTGACTATTCTTTCTGTAACTATCTGTTTTTATGTATTTTCCTTTTTTTTTTTTTTTCTATGATCCTGCCTTCTCGACGTCACATCTATTACTTCTGAGTGTCCCTTTTTCCCCTCACTTCTCTTTCTGGGTCCTGATGGAATTGGAGTTTAGAGCCCTCAGGTCATCTTCCCATAATATTTGAGAATTTCTTTTCTTTTTATGTCACATGAGAATTTGTTCTCTAAGCAACTGTTTATAGGAACCTGAACTGTTTATAAGGTTGATAAATCTTTCCTCCTGATTGTTTACTACATTCTCCATGAGGTTAAAGAATTTGATTACAATTTGCAGTTTCAGGGGCTGGGTGGTGGCACATGCTACAATTTGCAGCTTCATTGCTGTAGGAACACTGCTACTATTGCCATCAAAATCTAAGTTGCTCAAGTGGTCTGAAAGGAGACCCCACTTTTGCCAAAGATAATGTCCAATGATCTGTCCTTGACTGTTGTTTTCGCTGGGCTGGCTTCACAGGCGGGTAACAGACGACCAGGGACTCATGGTTGAGCTGTAGGCAGTATCTCTTTATTCATGCAGGACGCAGCACAATCTTGAGCTAAGCTAAACTCAAGTACCCTAAAACTCACAATGCTGTCTTTATATATACTTGCCAAGTAGGGTGGAAACAGGATGTGACATAGAGAGGGTGGAGAGAAAAGTGACTGGTGAAAATCAGAGTGTGACAAGGAGGGGGCGGAGCAGGCGAGAATCCTATCACTGAACCACCAATGCCCTGGAGGGAGGGTGGTGCTTGTTAACAGTGGTCATGTAAATAGAATAGTGTTAAGCAGGGGGGATTTAAACCAAATGAAACAGAAGGGGTCTCATGCATATCAACACTTGACACTCTTTTGGTTTTTTTTTTGTTGTTGTTGTTGTTGTTAGTGATTTAATGTTGGTTTAAAAAATTATGAGACACCGAGTTATAATTTCACAAATTTCCCACCACCAGAATTCTGTGTCCTCATTCCCTCCATAGGAAACTGTAGTAGTTCTCCCAAGGTCATAGATATGGATTAACTATTACTTCTATGACTTTGAGATACTATTTGACAGTTATTATGGCCTCCTCAGGATAGATCAGAGTGTAGGGAAAGCCACTTTTTTCTCCAGTATTTGTATTAGCTCAGTTTGGCTAGACATAGAAAAATGTGAATGATGACAAGAATAATAAAATACAACTTGGGGTTTGTATCCAAACAATTTTTGGAATTCCAATGTTTTGGCTCCATTGACCCATTGTCATGTACACACATGTATTTTCTTTGTGCTGTGTGACTATTTTGCCTCCTTTCAAAAGACATAACTTACCACTAAAATTTATGAATATAAAGGAAACAATTCAACATAATGGTGCTATAATGAGAAAAATTTGGAGGAAGGGCTATCCATGCCAAGTTTTCTTGCAACAGATACATTATTTTATAATGGGGGCAGGGTTATATTATGCATATGAACTGTTAAGAAACTAACAAATTTCAAATACGTAAATTGCAGTACTACATGAAAGCTGACTATCCTCTATGCCTAACTATCATAAAACTCAGTATTCTCAGGAGTCGGGCAGTAGCCCAGCGGGTTAAGCGCACGTGGTGCAAAGCGCAAGGACGGCCATAAGGATCCAGTTCAAGCCCCTGGCTCCCCACCTGCAGGGGAGTCACTTCACCGGCGGTGAAGCGGGTCTGCAGGTGTCTATCTTTCTCTCCCCTCTCTCTCTGTCTTCCCCTCCTCTCTCCATTTCTCTCTGTCCTATCCAACAACAAAGCAACGTCAACAATGGCAATAATAACTGCAACGAGGCTGCAACAACTAGGGCAACAAAAAGGGGGAAAAATGGCCTCCAGGAGCGGTGGATTCATGGTGCAGGCACCGAGCCCAGCAATAACCCTGGAGGAAAAAAAAAAAAATCTGCTCGACTTTTTCTTACCAACAAACATACCCCATCTTCCTAAATTTGTTTATGAAGAGTTATATATTACCCCCAGGCTTTATGACTGCCTGTTCAAATGTCAAATCCATTTAAATTCTATTCTTCCAGCTTAACTACCAAATAGGGTAACCAGATGTCCAGATTTTTTGACACTTTTAAAAAAACTCATGAGGTTGGTGACTTTCGATGTCAGATCCAGTACAGCCTTGAATAAACCCTAGTCACAATTCTTCTATGGATTCTATACCAACCTTATCCTGTTTAAGCTGAGCTTGCCTACAATACACGTATTTGGTATTTATTTTATAACTCTAAGCCATTTATTTAACACGTCTTCTCTGTTCAAGGATAACGTGAAAGGTTTTTGAGGAAAGAGTCATTTCATTTATAAATCAGTTTAACAATTAAAAACTTTGGCTTAATTACTTTCACGCACTGCATAAGCTTTCTTTTTAAATAAAAAAAATAAAGCAGTTAAACTTAATGACTATGAATGTGGGCTTTATTTTACTACAGCCTTAGGTTTAATTTCCAACCCTGTCAGCCTACTGACTGTGTGAGCTTAGGTAAATTTATTAAAATCCTCTCTCCGTTCAACTTCTTAAATCTGTGAAATGGGGATAACAATAGTGCTCATCCCCCAAGGGCATTATAGGGATTAAATAAAATAATGGCAAAGGGTGTTGAATTTTTTTCTAGAATATAGCACACAATTAATTATGTGGTAACTGTTAATATGTGACTATAAATTAATTCACTGTATTTCTTCACACATTGTTTTTTTCCAGGGGACTTAGGCCATCCCAAACAAAAGCCATTATTAAAACGAGTGAAGATGATTTGCTGCCTCAGTTTGGTCCCAACAGACTTTTGTATTCAGCATCAGTAACAGAAGGGTCAGGACATGAAGATTGCTCCACACATCAAACAGCATCAGATCATAGCCAGGATGAAATACCAGACCTATATAGCTATAAATCAAACAATAACAACAATTCTTGTTTTACATCAGTATCCAAGAGAAACAGACCTGCTACTGTTCCATCGGGTCAACTGAGGTAATCAAAACTGGTCTCTGAACTTTTAAAATGACTGTTGAAGCTCTTGCCTTTGAGCAGAATTTATAATGATTCAATTAACTATATCAGATATTAAAATGTAGCACAATTCTAAGGTTTGATTTTGTTTATATTTCTTTGAAAGCACTAAAGTAGAATGTTGCTAAAGACACCTGTAGAAAACATCATATATGCCTCATGAAATCAATTTGAATAATATAAAACTCTGAAAAAAAATATTTCAAGCAAAGTCAGGCCAGAAATGAATGATCTTTGCTTACTGGATATTTGGAAACAGAAATGTACATATTTTTATATTTGACTATAAGAGAAAATTAAATTGAATCTACTGTAAAACCAATTTGTGTGTATATTTTCACATTGACACTAGCATAAATGCTGAACCTAAGTGTTTATGGATTGAATAGAATGCTTATTAACAAATGAAGCAAGAAATTAGTAGTATTATTATCATGTATTTGAAGAGGTGGGTATATTGCCAGTTTAACTTACTTAAAGTTTTTATTTTCAATGTTTTCTTTGCTTCTGTGGCATTAAAAATTTACAGAGCTAGAGAACTCTGAAGTAAAATTTAACATCTTAGTCATTTGCCATATGTGTTATCAGAGAAAGTAATGATTGAAACTAGCTTTAACTGAGGACAAACTTGGAGATCTTACATACATAAAGTTTTAAATGAAATCAACTAGAGTTAGCTTCAGAGTAAAAATTAGTTGAATTCTATTTAAATTTCATATCTGTTATAAAAATCAAAAAACTTTGATAGATATGAAGCTTCAAGGTAATAATTTTAGCCATTAAGTATTTCATAGTACTAAAATTATATTATTTTTTTCTTTTTGTTAGACATGATATGTGATGCTTTACAGTAAGTTTTGGCAAATATTCTGCTTTAATTTTTTAAAATGATTTAGGTAGATAAGAAAATTCATCCATTTTTAGGGACAAATTTTTATGACAAATCTCAGAAGAGCCAGAATAATATTAACTTAAATGCTTTATTAATTTGTACCACATTTTGTCTTTTTTTTTTTTTTAGAGTTGCAAAGTTCTCATCTTTAAAATTTCAGTCCACCCAGAATTGTGTTCAAAGACATAAACTTCAACCAAGAGTGATCAGAATAACAGCTTTCAAAAATGGATCTAGAACAGTCTTTTGCAAAGTTACTGTATCAACCATCATCTTGGTAACTTGTGTTAAAAACTTTTCAGAGCTTTATTTCTCCCCTTACTCTAATAATAAATGAGAAAGATGATATTTTTGTGCTAATTTTTTTTTGGTAATTTGAATCTGTAAATTGCTTATTTGCACTTAGATTTTAGACATTTCATCCCTTTACTTTTTTTTTATCAATATGTAAGTAGTTATTTAATTAAGCAACCAAAATAACTTGTCTGGCAGCATGTTTTAATTGATACAACATTCAAGAACAAAATTAACCAGTCATCAGATAATCTTAGTACTGTGACTTAGCCTTTTTCATTTATTTTAACTGCTAGGAAATAACAATCTTGGTAATTAAATTGACTTACTTAATGTTGGCAAATGACTCTATATGTGTATCTTTTGATCTTTAGTGTCTTTTGCTTCTTTGAAATATGTTGCCTTCTTTGTCTTAATTTACTGTCTCTTACCTCTTTTGCTTTCTTCTAGTTGCTAGAGGAATGCACGGAAAAGCTGAATCTGAACATGGCGGCACGGCGAATATTCTTGGCAGATGGCACTGAAGTCCTTGAACCTGAAGATATACCCCATGAAGCTGATGTGTATGTTTCAACAGGAGAGCCCTTTTTAGATCCATTCAAAAAAATTAAAGGTAAAAGTGAAAAAAAAAAAGAAAAGAAAAAAAAAAAAACCTCCACACACATACAGTAAATTGCTTAAGGAGTGCAATTAAAAAATGATTTTCATCCTGCCTTTTTTGCATGGTTTAACAAAACTAATGTTTACGCATTTGCAGCTCAGTAAGAGGATAATGTGCTTAATGAAAGAAAAATCCACTGACAGCCACGTTTATTGCCCTTCATTAGCATTGGTGCTTAATTTAATATAGATCTGAATAGACATTAGGGAGCCTGCAGGAGGTTAAATGGTGAAAATACAATAAATTAAGTCAGAGATTATTGAATTTACTGTTCAGTTTCTGAGACACCCAACAGACATAATTCATGAGACTTATTCTCTCGGAATATTGTTCAAAGTTCCAAGTATCATTTACTCATTTATACTCTTCATCTTTTTTTCAAATGACATTTATAAAATTATGAAAATGTGGTTAGTAATGAACACATAATTCTCATATGTGTGTTTTTCCCAATAAAATTTTTCATAAGACAAATGCTGCAGCTTGACTATATATTTTTTTACCTTGAAATATATACATATTATTTAGGTATGTTTACAGGTAAGGCCTTTTTAAAAAATAGCTTATAAATTTTGGAAATGTGGAGATTTCTAAAATTAAAAATCAGACTTTTTTTTTCCTTCAGTGAGAAGGAAAATATTTTAAGAAAAAAATAAAACTACCACTATCTAAGAATGTCATTACAAGGAAACCACCCTAAATTCTGTTATCGCGATATGTGTTAATCATATTTTAATGGCATAAGAACACTGCCATAACAAATCAATGTGTCACACTTCTTTATTTCCCTATGCTTTTTTATACTTTATTGGATGTCTTCATTTTGCAATTGCTGTAAGTTGGTGAACCAAAGGCAAGTATAGACAGTAATTGCATAAGTAGATGAAAAGCAATTTGGGAATTCATTATATAATACATGGGATGATGAAATATTCTTTCGTTAATGTAATCATATAAAGTTACACTAGCGTTTCAATCTCTGATAATACTTGATTATCAAGGAGTAAATATTGTAAGTGTCTGAATTCATTCAAAATTTCAAGATAATTTGGTCCTTGTAAAGAAACTTTTTGCTAGAGTACTCAGAAAAAAATTATGCAGTGGTGTAGGCACCTGTATTTTTCTTATTTTGTTTCAATATTAACTTGTGACTACTTTTATTTTGTGTTAATTTTATCATCTGCTTGAATAAAAGCAAATGTGGGTAAAAGCTTCTATGCTTTCTAATGTTAAGATATTTATCTAATGAGTGTTTAGTTAAGATTCTTGATGATTTCTATTAATAAGAAATAGCTTTCTACATGAATAGGCCATTATTGGAGATAGATTTAAGATTTATTCAAAGCTAAGCTTTTAAGAAAATCTCCTGGACATGTATACATAAAACAGCATTACACACATGAATAAACTTAGTGGATGGTATTTAAATGAACAAACCAATTTCCTCCTGGTTTGGTTTTCTCTTTTATCCTTTTTAAAAGCTACATCCAGAACAACAACAATAATAACAACAGAAAAAAAAAAAACTTCTCTGCTTTGTCTGTATATCTTTGGCTGTGCTTCACTGTGACATGCACTGCTGTTCTTTTAGCACCAAAATGTTGGCACACACTCCTGAAAATTTCACACCATCTCTTGCTGGATCAGCAAGCTTAACCCACCAAAATCTGGTGTTGTGCAATGGTTTTTGACTGATAATCAATCTTTATGCTGCTCGACAGTTGTTGCTGGGACACGAAATAGAGCAGGTGGCAGATGCGCCTTGTCTTTTGAGAAAAGAAATTGTAGGTGAGCTTGGACACAGACTGCATATCACATGTCCATTAGAAAAACTTAGGATAAGTATAATGGAGAAAAAAAAAACACTTGTGTAAATTAAGCTCATGGGTAAGTCTGATGTCTGATGTTTGATTTAATTTATAAAGTTAAGAATATAATTAAGTAACTGTTTTCATGCCTATTACATAGGTTATATATTCATCTTGAAATTATGGGAAAGATTACTCTTGAAAAGAGAAGTGTTGGAGAAAGTATTTATGTCATCTACATTTATTTACAGATACCTTTCTGAATCAGCTTTCTTGTATGTACTTATAAATAAATAAATAATTTGCCAAATTGTTTTCATGAATGTACCATTACATTCAAAATAAAACACTTGTGAATAGTTTTGAAGGTGTTAGATTAAGAAGAAGCATTCTTAGAAGTTGGAAAGTTGAACATTCTAAAGGTAAAGAGGGGGAAAGCAGTTGGCAGAATTAGGTGTTGCTGCTGTATAGAAATGGCATGAATATTTATGCACAATTACCCAACAGACATTACAGTCAGTCACTATTATTTTAACATGTTGATTTTCATTTATTCAAAAAACATTTGTTGATAGCTTACTATGTTCTAGGTAGTAGATAAGATCAGAGACAGAGAAAAAAACGGCTCATTGATTTCTTTTATTTCATTATCCTTTTACCTTTGATGTTAAATTTAATTTAACTCAATCTAAATTCAAGTAAATACATATTTATTAAATATTAACTATGTGTATGGACCTATTATAGGGATAGAAGACCTAGTAGGCTTCAGACTTAAGCTAGGTAAGTAAGTTATAACTCCTTAAAACTGAGAAAATTATTCAACATAACTCATATAGGTCCTCCAAAATAAATTTTATCTTATGAAACAGGAAGGCCAATCAATCTATCTATACTTTTGCAGTCACATTTCCATACTTTACTCTTTTTTTTTGGAAAGCATGTATAGACAGTGGAAGTTGTCTTAAAAATACTTATAGGTATGCTGAAGTAGAATAAGACCTATAGAACATCTCTGGTTTATTTATCTAGTTTACTACCCCTTATAAGCATCATTGTTGACAACCAGTGCTACTGGATTTAATAGAAAATCAGAGAGTTATGTATCATATACCTCAAAACATAAAGCTTTCATATGGAGGTCAGAGCAAGGTCAAAGTTGACAGGAAGCATTCCCTGTTGAAATGGAACATTACAATAATTCATACATTTTGAAGTTGAATGCCTAAGCAGAAAGACTAAATTGTGTATGTGGGTAAGTAGAAAAAAAAACTTTAATACAACTATTGATGAAGATGTCTTATTAGCTCAAATAATCCTGACATTTTAAAGTATGAATTTTGTTGTGAAGATGTAGTTAATGACTTGTTTGTTAAAGCATTTTAAAAGTTCTAAGATTCATAGATATGTAGTATAGGTTTTATTCACAGTTTCCTTAATTTTCTCCTTAATGGTAGCACAGTGAGAATTCTTTTATCAGAGCCATAAGCTTCATAAGAATTCAGCTCCTTTTTAACTGCTAGGTGCTATAGGCAAGGCAAATAGCGTAAGAAATGGTTCGTGCCCTGTAACGTCTTTAATGATGCAAAGGGAATGAAGCAGAATAACCTTGTGGGATCTAATTCATTAGTTTCAAGTTACAGTGTATGAAATGCCTATTGTTTAATTTATTTTTAGTTTTACGCTTCCATTATTTGCTATACATCTTACTCTACTATTTGGCTTTCAGATTTATAATTTACAAGGATTCATTTCAGTACTGAATTTTGTTAGCCAGAAGTGAAAGTGAGTATTATGGATAAGATTTTACATCTTTTATATACTGCAGTGTACAAAGGTACACCTCAGATCTAAATTTAAATCTAGAGATTTTCTGCTAACTGCCATGTGATCTACAAAATGAAATAATTTGCTGTGACAGTTTGTGATTGACAAGAATATGTGTGAGCACATTTAAAATAGGCCATCTTTTCATGTAGAAGTAAATGTCAGTGAAATGATGGATTCTCATCATTTTAATTATTGATGATTTGGAAATATTTCAATTCCACAGTACACAAGACACATTTAAAATAGCAGCATAACACTTTTTCCTATATGCATCAATAATGGAATGTTCTGTCATATTTTATTTTTCAAAAAATGCATCAGATTAATGAACCTGGATGTATGCATGATATCCTGCTCCATTATATGTTTCCTGATTTTGTTGACTCTTTAAAAGGTAGTATTAAAAACATAAATTTCAATAAATGACCCATAGCTACATCACATCACACCTTGCTCTTCTCACTCTTGGATCTCAAAATATTGCAGCACTACCTACCCTGACTGCTTTCTTCCTACTGAAGCTGATCCTAACCCTTATATTACTTACCTGTAGAATGACCATTACTTGATTCAGGCAAGAGTTAAAGTGAACTTTCCAGAATAATATTTTCTATTGTTTGAATAATATATGGACTAGGAGATATTACTTATTAGTCTGTTCTTATTACCCACTGAGCTGTAATACTTAATAGCAGATAAATGATTTTTGATGGGTTAGATGGCCCACTTTTTTTTTTCTGAGGCAGTAAATTATGTTTCTACAAGCAAGGGTAAAGCAATAGGCATATATCTTAGCTATTTTTCTATTCTGGATAATTTAAATATGTAAATAAATGTGTATATCCTTGCTATAGAAAGTCATGTGGGCTTCACCTATGGACATCTAATTTTTGACAAGGGGGCCAAACTATTAAATGGAGTAAGGAGAGTCTCTTCAATGTAGTGAGAAAATTGAGTTGTAACATGAAAAAGAATGAAAATGAACCACTACATTTCACCACACACACAAGTAAACACTAAAATGAAGCAATGGCTTGGATGTTAGACCAGAAACTATCAAATACTTAGAGCAAAGTATAGACAGAACTCTCTTCCATCTGACTTTTATAGGCATCTTCAGCGACATAAGTATAATTGCAAGGAAGACAAAACCAAAAATAAACCAATGGGACTACATCAAAGTGAAAAGCTTCTGCACACCTAGAGAAACCACCATTCAAACAGAGACTTGTTCCAGAATGAGAGAAGATCACTAATGCCATACTCAGACAAAAGGATAATCACCAAAATTATATATATAAATAGCTCACCAAACTCAGCAATGAAAAATCAAATGACCTCATCCATAAGTGGAGAGAGAATATCAACAAAATATTCACCAAAGAAGTGATCCAAAAGGCCAAGAAACATATGAAAAAAAGGTTCAAGTCATTGATTGTCAGAGAAATACTAGTAAAGACAACAATGCGATACCATTTTACTTCTGTGAGAATGTCATACATTAGGAAAGATAGCAGCAACAAATGCTGGAGAGGTTGTGGGGACAAAGGAACCCTCTTGTACTCTAATGGAATGTAAATTGGTCCAACCCCTGTGGAGAGCAGTCTGGAGAACCCTCACAAGGCTAGAAATGGATCTATTCTATGTATGACCTAGTAATTCATCTCCTGGGGATATATCCTAAGGAATCAAACACACTCATTGGAAAAGATCAGTGTATACCTATGTTTCTAGCAGTACAAGTTGTAATAGCCAAAACCTGGAAGCAACCTAAGTGTCCAACAACAGAGGAGTGGTTGAGCAAGTTGTGGTATATATACACAATGAAATACTACTGAATACTACTCAGTTGTTACGAATGATGAATACACCTTCTTCATCTCATTTTAGATGGAGCTTGAAGGAATCATGTTAAGTGAGATAAGCCAAAAAGAAAGGATGAGTATGGGATAATCTCACTCATGGCAGAAGTTGAGAAAATCAGAAAAATGAAACACAAAGAAGAATTTGGGGTCCAGGTGGTGACGCAGTTGGTTGAGTGCGCATGTTACAATGCCCAAGGACTGGGGTTTGAGCCCCCCCATCCTTACCTGCTGAGAGGGAGCTTTGCAAGAGGTGAAACAGTCCTGCTGGGTATCTCTCTCTCCTTCTCAATTTCTGGCTCTTTCTATCCAATAAAGAAATAATATAATATATATATATATATATATATATATATATATTTTTTTTTTTTAGAAAAAGCAGAACTTGAACTTGGTATATAAAGTAAAGGACTTGTGGTCCGGAAGGTGGCGCAGTGATAAGGCTTTGGACTCTCGAGCATGAGGTCCTGAGTTCTATCCCCGGCAGCACATGTGCCAGAGTGATGTCTAGTTCTTTCTCTCTCCTATCTTTCTCATTAATAAATAAATAAAATCTTAAAAAAATAAATATAAAAAAAAATAAAGTAAAGGACTTTGGAGGAAAAGTGGGGGGTGGGACTTTTTAGGTCCTGGTGCATGATGGTGGAGGAGGACCTTTGGCTGATATACAGCCAAAGGTATTTACTAGGTATGAGATCTTAAAATATATACAACTAAATTAAAATCTCTACTGAGCTATATAAACAGTATGATAGGGGGCCAGGCGGTAGCACAACTGGTTAAGTGCACATGGCGCGAAGTGCAAGGACCCTTGTAAGGATCCAGGTTTGAGCCCGGGGCTCCCTACCTGCAGAGAGGTCGTTTCACAAGTCGTGAAGCAGGTATACAGATGTCTTTCTCTCTTCCTGTCCATGCTCGATTTCTCTCTGTTCTATCCAACAACAGTGACAGCAATAACAAAAACAATGATAACAACAACAATGATAAACAACAAGGGCAACAAAAAGGGAGAAAATATAGCCCCAAGGAGCAGTGGATTCCTAGTATAGGCACCGAGCCCCAGCAATAACCCTGGAGACAAAATAAATAAATAAATAAATAAATAAAAATAAACAGTATGATAATAGGAATCTGACTTAGGTCCATTAAACTCCCTGTTTTATGATTTCACAATTTTTTCTGGGTTGTAATAAAAAACCAAATCTTTTAATGATAGGCACCAGTGTCTTTTTTTTTTTTTATGATGAATTTTCAATTTATTGATGTTTTCCTATGTTGGGTAGAAAAATTTTTGCTCTTTTTTTGTTTTCTTTATTGGGGGATTAATGTTTTACAGTTGACAGTAAATACAGTAGTTTGTACATGCAGAACATTTCTCAGTTTTCCATACAGCAATACAACCCCCACTAAGTCCTCTGCCATCCTTTTCCAGGACATGAACTCTCCCCCACACCCACCCCAGAGTCTTTTACTTTGGTGCAATACACCAACTCCAGTCCAAGTTCTGTTTAGTTTTTTCTCTTCTGATCTTGTTTTTCAACTTCTGCCCATGAGTGAGATCATTTCATATTCATCTTTCTGTTTCAGCCTTATTTCACTTAACACTGTTTCTTCAAGCTCCAGCCAAGGTGGACTGAAAATGGTGAAATAGCTGAGTAGTATTCCATTGTGTATATATACCACAACTTTATCAACCATTCATCTGTTGTTAGACACTTGGGTTGCTTCCAGGTTTTGGCTATTACAACTTGCGAAAATAGGTATACACAAATCTTTTTGAATGGGTGTGTTGGGTTCCTTAGGGTATATACCCAGGAAATGAATTGCAGTGTCATAAGGTAGGTCCATTTCTACCCTTGTGAGAGTTCTCCAGACAACTCTCCACAGGGGTTGGACCAATTTACATTCCCACTAGGAGGATTCCTTTGTCCCCACAACCTCTCCAGCATTTGCTGCTGCTATCTTTTCTGATGACATTCCCAGAGGAGTAAAGTGGTATCTCATTGTTGTCTTTATTAGCATTCATCTGACAATCAAGGACTTAGAGCATTTTTTCACATGTCAGCTTTTTGGATCTCTTCTTTGGTGAATATTCTATTCATGCCCTCTCCCCACTTTTGGATGAGGTCATTTTTTTTCTTGTTGAGTTTGCAAGCTCTTTATATATTTTGGTTATTAGTCATTTGTCTCATGTATGGCATGTAAAGATCTCCCATTCTGTGAGGGGTCTCTTTGTTTGGGTACTGGTTTCTCTTGCTGTACAGAAGATTTTTTTTTATCTGATGTAGTCCCATTGATTTATTTTTGTTTTAGTTTTCATTTTAATTGGATTTGTTTCATTGAAAATGTCTTTAAAAATTATACAGAATTAGTTCTGCCAATATTTTCTTCTAAGAATCTGACAGTTTCTGGCCTAACATCCAAGTCCTTGATCCACTTGGAATTTACTTTTGTGTTTGTAAAATGTAGTGGTTCAATATATAGTTTCATTATATAGTTCAATATATAGTTTCAAAATATATAGGTAAAATATAGAGTTTCATTCTTTTGCATGTTGCAACCCATTTTTCCCAACACCATTTGTTGATGAGTCTCCCATTTATTAGTCTGGGCACCTTTGTCAAAGATTAGATATCCATAGTTGTGGGGGCTTACTTCTGGGCTCTCAGTTCTATACCACTGATCAGTGTGTTTGTTCATGTTCCAATATCAAGCAATTTTTTAATATTAATTTATTTATTCCCTTTTGTTGCCCTAGTTTTATTGTTGCAGTTATTATTGTTGTCATCATTGTTGGACAGGACAGAGAGAAATGGAGAGAGAAGGGGAAGACAGAGAGGGGGAGAGAAAGACACCTGCAGACCTACTTCACTGCTTGTGTAGTGACTTCCCTGCAGGTGGGGAACCGGGGGGCTCAAACCGGGATCCTTATGCTGGTCCTTGTGCTTTGCACCATGTGCGCTAACCCGCTGCGCTACCGCCTGACTCCCAGTACCAAGCAATTTTGATTACAAAAAAATGGCTCTATAATACAATTTGAGATCTGGGAGTGTGGTGCCTCTAATTCTGTTCTGTTCTTCTCAACATTATTTTGGCAATTCTAGGTCTTTTCTGGTCCCAGATAAACATTTGTAGCAATTGTTTTATTCTCCTAAAAAATGTGGTTGGGGCTAACATTAAATTTGTAGATGGCTCTGGGTAGCATATTCATTTTGATGATGTTAATTCTTCTAACCCATGAACATGGAATATCTTTCTACTTCTTTGTGTCTTTTTCTATTTCATTGAGTAGTGACTCATAATTTTCAGTATACAAGTCTTCCACTTCTTTGGTTAGGTCTATTCCTAGATATTTTATTGTTTTTATTGGTATAGTAAAAGGATTTGGTGTCTGGATTTCTTCTTCCAACTTAGTGTTTGCATAGAGGAATGCCACTGACTTTTGAATGTTAATTTTGTAGCCTGACACCTTACTATATTGTCTGATAATTTCCAAAAGCTTCCTGCTGGATTCTTTATATTTTTTCTATGTATACTATCATATCATCTGCAAATAGGGAGAGTTTGACTTCTTCTCTTCCCATCTGTATCCCTTTAATTCCTTGCTCCTGCCTGATTGCTGTGGCAAGAACTTCCAACACTATGTTGAATAGTAATGACGCCAGTGGTTTTGCTTTATTCTTTACCAAGAGTTATATTTTAAACTTGATTTTGGCCCAAGGCTAGCATTAACTTTAAGCTGTCATGGCCAATTTCAAGAAAGTTCATAAAGAAGTTCAGGGAAAGGGTGACAACATTTTGATTGACACAATAAATGTGATGTTTGTAATTTTAATCAAATTTAAATGAAGACATGCTTCAAATAATATGTCAGACTGTTGTTACTGAGTTAAAAATCTAATGACAACCACTGTCATTAGTAGTTAAATATAGCCATCATACCTATAGCAATACATGATGACACTTAACAACATGCAGAAACAAAGAACTTAAGTATTTAGGAAAAAAAGGCAGGGGGGAGTGACTAGAAACTCAAGTTGAATGCAGGAATGTGGCCTGGATTTAATCTATTTACCAAACATAGTCACAATTGTATTTTGAAAAGATGATGTAATTGAATATAACAGTATGTTTTCTTACTGTTAGAGCATTTATATTTTATAAACTCCTCTTGCACCCATGAAATGATATGATCATTCATATTTAATGTCATTATCTATACCTACTTGACAGAGCATTAGCATGTTTTCAAGTTTATTGCCCAACTATAAGAGAATGAATTAAAAAAAAAAAGATTGCTAATAAGCTCATGGACTTGCAGTTACAGTCTCTGCTTTTCTTTTGGTGACAGAGGGAGCAACCCTTATATTTGCCTGGCACATGCAAAATGGAAAATTATTACAATGTGGGGAACACCTAGATTCATTTAATTGTATGACAGGTGGTGTTTTGTTTTGTTTTGTTTTTGGTTTCTAGCAGTTTCAGAAACTATAGTACTACTGTGGGTAGACTTTATAACACAGAAGCAGGGTTGAAACTACTTTATTTTCATGACCTGCCTCTTTAGTTTGAAAATGAAATTGTATGTGCGTTCTTCAAAATGAAAGGTAACCCATTTGGGCTATTCTCTGAGTGCTGCAGGAGAACAGTTGGGACAGAGGTGATTTCATAATCTCAAGCAATGGGATATGGCTGTTTTGGAAGTCTTTCCCAAATTTATGCTAAGCTTTAGAATTTCACTAGAGTGCAGTCTCAACTCCATCCTCTCCTAGCTCTTAACTGTCTAGAAATAAGTGCCCGAGAAGAGGAAGTCTGAGAAGGGTCCGATTGTGACTGCTTTGGAAACCTCCCCCACCAGGTGTGGCTAACAAATTTAGAGAGCATGAGGTGAGAAAAGGGCCTCTTCTTTAGCAATTGATTGTGTACTGTCACAGTCTTTGATGAGAGAATTATACACAAAGTAGAGAGATTCTTGAACTTTCTAAGAGGGAAGTGCCAAAGTTTCTGTTGTATATGGTCCAGCTTTCTGGGGACATTATGTCTTCAATGCCCTCTTTTGAGATCTGTAATTATGTGTGAAATGTCTGTCATATAAATGTCTGTCAAACTTATGCCGTAGCACAAGTTTCTTTAGTGCAGAAACTACAATTTCCTTACCATCATTTTTCCATCATAGGCCCTGTGTTTAATAGTTGTCCAATGGGTGAATGAGAGATCAAATGAAATAGATGCCAGGGTGAACCATCCATATCTCAGTAAGATGGTGGTGAGAGGGGAGGTAGGAAAAAAAAAAGTCTCTGAACAATCTGCTTTGACTACAGTGAGTCAACATTTGGAATGAGTATATTAAAAACCCCTACCCCAAATTCATATGTAGATTTGTGAAACTTTTGGCAGGGAGCCAGAGTAAGAAAGCCTAAGGATAATTACATTGCAAAGAGACTAATGGTTATGCTGATGTTTGTCTGAGCTCAGACAATGGTCAGAAGTGAAATGGTGGGTTAAATGATTCTCCCATGAACCTACAGGTCTGAGGTTTTCACCCCTCCAGCATACTCCTGAGAGTCCCATCCCTTCCTCTCATTTTTTTTTTTTTTTGAGGGTGGAGGAAAATGGTGCTCTTTTTTTATTTAATACTTCTCTTTGTATTTCTCATAGTACTTTGCATAGAATAGGTGTGAATTAATTCTCCTTAAAAGAAGTTGTGTGCACAGCTGAGAGTTTTGGGATAGACTCACCCTTTCCTTTCTCTTTTATAATTTTGTTGGGGAATGATGGTTTACATTATAGCTGTTGACAAATTTTCATCTTCCATTGATAGATGTCTGCAAAATACTTTCACCCCCAATGAGGTACCCCCACCCCATACACACACTCCAAGTCCCCTCCATGCTCTCCTTCCCCAGAGTCCTTTGCTTTGGTGCAATTCACCAAACCCCTTTTATAATTTCACTATTGGAGGCAGAAGGTAGAGTCTTTTTTTTTTTGGAGAGTTTCTTTTCTTTTTTTTTAAATTTTATTTATTTATTTATTCCCCTTTTGTTGCCCTTGTTGTTTTATTGTTGTAGTTATTATCGATGCCATTGTTGTTGGATAGGACAGAGAGAAATGGAGAAAGGAGGGGAAGACAGAGAAGAGGAGAGAAAGACAGACACCTGCAGACCTGCTTCACCTCCTGTGAAGCGACTCCCCTGCAGGTGGGGAGCCGGGGGCTCAAACCTGGATCCTTTTGCCAGTCCTTGAGTTTGGCGCCACCTGCGCTTAACCCGCTGCGCTACCGCCCGACTCCCCAGAGAGTTTATTTTCTAACTCTTACATAGGTACCAGATAGCTACAGCCCCGGGAGGGATGTCAGGGGTTTGAGATGAGAAAATTAGTAGAAGGCAGTGATGTGAAAGCAGTTAGTAATGACTCCTATGTTTTCTTGGAAGTTCAAAGTGGGTATAAAGTTGGCACTATGTTTCTTGTTTTAACACTAGTCTTTGCTCCCTGTTCCAAGTATACTACAATCTTTTTACCATTTGATTACATTTCAAAACCCCCGACTTCTAGCTTTTGAGATTAATCTTCTTCCCCACCTTCAGGCTTTATTCTGCTGAGCATCTTCAAGTTCCTCATTGTGGCACAGAAAAGTCAAAGCCTCTGGATGTAATAGTATTTAAACTGACTGTTAATCCTCTAACCACATTTCTTCATATGAAGGAACACATGCCTTGATCTGTGATACAAAGGAAAAAAAAATCACTGTGTTGCTAAATGTCAGCACTTCTTCCTTCAACTGTTTTTTATACAGAAGGCCTATAGCCCATTTTGTGAGGTATTCTTCCCTAGATCTGTCTTTTTCCTCATTTAGCCTAATAGCTTTGTTTTATAGGGAAATAGATTTTTCCTAAATGTTAGAAATATTGTTCTAGTAGTCCCATCTGTCTAAACAATGGGGTGGCCTGCTTTGGAAGATATGTGACTGCCCAGTCTGCAGAAGGCTCTGCTTTGGCTACTTCCTACTTTCTATGCTTTGTCTCTGCCCACTCTATTCAGTCTCCTGCAATGGTCTTTTACATTATGTGATTTGGGGCATTTACTTATGCTGTTTTCTCTACTTGGATTTTGCTGCCCTATTTTTCACCCCTTCCAACTTTGATTGCCACCAGGGTTTATTGCTGGGGGTAGGTACCTGCATGACTGCACTGCTCCAGGTGACCATTCCCCCCCTTTTATTATTATTATTTTTAAATTTTTTATATTTATTTATTTATTTTACCTTTTATAGTTTCCCTGTTATAGTTATATTTTCCCTGTTATTGTTATTATTATTGATGTCTTCATTGTTAGGTAGTACAGAGAGAAATGGAGAGAGGAGGGGAAGATAGAGAGTGGGAGAGAAAGATAGACACCTGCAGACCTGCTTCACTGCCTGTGAAGCGACCCCCCTGCAGGTGGGGAGCCAGGGGCTTGAACTGGGATCCTTATACGTTGGTCCTTGTGCTTTGTGCCATGTGCGCTTAACCCACTGCACTACTGCCTGACTCCCTGTTCTTTTTTTTTTCTCTTTATGACAGAGACAAAGAAAAATAGAGATGGGGAAGAGAGAGGAAGAGAGAAGGAGTGAGAGACATCTGTAGTACTGTGTCACTATTCGGGATCTTCCTTGCCAGTAGGGATGTGCCCTTGAATTCAGATCCTCATTCATGGTGATGTGTATGTTCTGTTGGGTGTGCCACTGCCTAGCCCATAAATATATATATATATATATATATATATATATATATATATATATATATATATATATGTATGATTTTCAAATACTATAATTTTGAGTACTACAAGCATTTTAGATTTCAACATGCTGACTCCTACCTGAGTGGAACAGGTATATTTGTGTTCTTCTTTGAGAATTTTTCATGTCCATTGCAAGCTATAGCAGATGCCACTGCTCTCTGCCATAGCACTTGCCATATTGCATTTTGTTTCCCTTTCTTGAATTCCCAAATACACATTGCATGCTTTGGAGTGCTGAAAGTCTAACATGGACAAATTTACAAAGACAGAAGTTCAATAAAATGAGGAACTTACAGATGAAACCAAAAGGTCCAAAGGGAATAGATCAAGGAATTTTTTCCTGGAGGAGGTAACACTGAATTGAGAAAGAAAGGAGATCCCCATGGGGAGTCGGGCTGTAGCGCAGCGGGTTAAGCGCAGGTGGCGCAGAGCACAAGGATCAGCATAAGGATCCCGGTTCGAACCTCGGCTCCCCACCTGCAGGGGAGTCGCTTCACAGGCGGTGAAGCAGGTCTGCAGGTGTCTATCTTTCTCTCCTCCTCTCTGTCTTCCCATCCTCTCTCCATTTCTCTCTGTCCTATCCAACAACGACAACAACAATAAAACAATAAGGGCAACAAAAGGGAATAAATAAGTAAAATAAAATAAAAAAAAAGAAAGGAGATTCCCCTAGCAAAGGGAGAAGGAAAAAAAAAAGAAATGATTAAACTTTGGAAGCAGAAAAAGGGCATATTGTATACCAGTCTCAAATTCCTCTTCCTCAGCATTTCTCATGTGGAGTGATTTTGACACCAAGTGAATATTTGGCTATATCTGGAGATATTTTTGGTTGTTCAACTGGGAAGAATCTACTGGTATAAATAAAGATCTGTGGGATGGACACTGATGCACCTGGCTGAATGCACACATTTTAGTGATCACAGGCCTGGGTCCAAGAGCCCAGTCCCCAGCTGCAGGGGAGATGTTTCATGAGTGGTGTTAACAATGTTGCAGATGTTTATTTCACCCTTTCTCCTCAATTTCTGTCTCTATCCAAAGTAATACTTTTTTAAAAAGTTGTGATGTAAAAGTACCTCTTAGGAGATGGGAAATTAGGTTTGGGAAAATAGCTTACCTAGGAGGGTGCTGCTTTGTCATGCATGTAGCTTAGGTTCAAGCCCAACCCCAGCCGCACTTTGCCTTTCTCCCTTGTCTGTTTTTCTTTTCTTTTTTTTTTTTTTTAAATTTTTTATTTAAGAAAGGATTAGTGAACAAAAACATAAGGTAGAAGGGGTACAACTCCACACAATTCCCACCACCCAATCCCCATAATCCCCCCCCTCCCATGGTAGCTTTCCCATTCTCTAGCCTTCTGGGAGCATGGACCCAGGGTCGTTGAGGGTTGCAGAAGGTAGAAGGTCTGGCTTCTGTAATTGCTTCCCCCCTTGTCTGTTTTTCTATCTGAAAAAATTTGACATGGAGTAGTGAAGCCCCAGAGATATCACACACACACACACACACACACACACACACACACACACACACACACACACACACACACAGTTGTAGTTAATATATATTATAAATTATATTTCAAATATTCTTTTTTTTATTGTCTCCAGGGTTAACACTGGGACTCAGTGTCTGCACTATGCATTCACTGTTCCTGGGGACTATTTTTCCCTTTTTGTTGCCCTTGTTGTTTGTCATTGTTGTTGTTATTGTTGTCATTGTTGTTGGATAGGACAGAGAGAAATGGAGAGAGGAGGGGAAGACAGAGAGGGGGAGAGAAAGACACCTGCAGACCTGCTTCACCACCTATGAAGCGACCCCCCCCTTGCAGGTGGGGGGAGCCAGGGGCTTGAAGCCAGATCCTTGACGGGTCCTTGAGCTTTGCACCATGTGTGCTTAGCCCACAGCACCACTGCCCAGCCCGTTCAAATATTCTTATTTGTCGTGGTCTCTTTTATGTTAGAGTGCATAGTTTTAAGAAAGTAAATCATTTTTACATCTTCACAGCTAAAAGAATTTTGAATATATTTCATTGAGATAAGTTTTATTGGCATAAAGAGAAAATGTTATTCCTTCCTTCATTTGGTACATCTATCTATCCAGTAAGCATTGCAGTGTTTAGGCTAGCAAGCACACAGACATCACTCAGTAATATAAATTCACTAGTAGACATTTTCACAAAGAGCAGGAGAGAAGGTGTTCAAGTCGAAAAATGTCATCTAGTAAGATGATCCCAAACTAAGTCTTGGGAAAATTGCCTTGAGCTCTTTCCAGTCCTCTCTATTCTTTCATTTACCAAACTCTTTATGAATTTATTTTCTTTTCTAGAAGAAATTTTATAGCACTGTAGTCTTGAATCTGCATCCAGGTGGTTCATAATGGAGAAAGGAATTATGTGGATGAAATGGTAGATACACACATCTAATAAAATTTATTTTTTTATTAAAAGAGACATAAAAATTAAGTTTCCATAAATTGAAGATCTAAATGCACAAGAAAAGGTTATAACTTATAGCTTATCATGTGTAGTAAGCTTATCTGCATATCCTCTACCATGTCACTAGAACTTAAGCACAAGTAGACTATATATATTTATATAAAATTTTCAGATAATTTGTGTTCTTTTCTTAACAACTAACATAGTCCTTGCTGTGTGGGAGAATTGAACATTACCAAATCACTTTCTGTTATAGTACAGATCTTATATGCTCTAAAGATTCAAAGAAATAACAGATTATTGTGATGTAGCAAAATGGAAGGTCCTAAAATGGATCTTAAAAAGACCTGAATCCGGAGTTGGGCGGTAGCACAGTGGGTTAAGCACATGTGGTACGAAGTGCAAGGACCAGCATAAGGATGCTGGTTCGAGCCCCCGGCTCCCCACCTGCAGTGGGGTCTCTTCATAAGTGGTGAAGCAGGTCTGCAGGTGTCTATCTTTCTCTCCTCATCTCTGTCTTCCCCTCCTCTCTCTATTTCTCTCTGTCCTATCCAACAACGACAACATCAATAACAACAACAATAATAACTACTACAACAATAAAAAAACAATGGCAACAAAAAGGGAAAATCAATCAATCAATCAATAAAAATAAATAAACAAAATACTTAAAAAAAGAATATCAATAATTACTATAAAAAAAAAAGACCTGAGTCTGAATAAGTCAAGGATGGAGTGAGAAATTTATTTGGTATATCCAAGGAATTATGAAATACCAACTTTATTTTTTATTTTTACTTTTTTAAAGTCTTTTTACAATCTTTTTCTTTTTCTTTTCTTTTTTTAAAATTTGTTATTGGATAGAGACAGAGAGAAATTGAGAGAGAAGAGGGAGATAGAGAGGAAGAGACACAGAGAGACACCTGCAGACCTGCTTCACCGCCTGTGAAGTGACACCCCTGCAGGTGGGGAGCTGGGGGCTCGAACCGGGATTGTAATCAGTCCTTGCACTTTGCGCCACATGCACTTAGCCCACTGCACTACCGCCCGACTCCCCTATTTTCACTTTTTTGCTTCTAGGGTTATCACTGGGGTTTAGTGCCAGCACTACGAATCCACTGCTCCTGTTGGCCATTTTTTTCCATTTTTATTGGATAGGAACAAGAGAAGTTGAAAGAAGAGAGGGAGATAGAGAGGGAGAAAGAAAGATCTGCAGACTTGCTTCACCACTCATGAAATGTTCCCGCCTGCAGGTGGGGAGCAGGGACTCGAACCTGGATCCTTGTGCTTGGTAATATGTATGCTTAACTTAGTGCACCACAGTCTGGCCACCTTGCAGAATAACACTTTAAAGTATGGTGTAATAAAGAATTTTAGATGGAATCAAATTGCTATCAAACTCTTCTGTTAGACATGAAAGATAATAGATTGCATTTGATACACAATTGAGCCTAATAGATATTTGCTGATTAATTTATAGAGGACCTGGATGACTAGTAGAAAACTTTAAAAACTAGCACCAGGAGCTTTCTTTTTAGACAATGACAGAATGGAAATTTTGGAAAAACTCAGCCATATTTGGAATGTAGAGTGTTAGATGAAATGACAGTTGATCAAGTATAATTAGGAAGCTCTTATATGTGATAAGAAGCGGAGAGAGCAATGAACAGGTATGTATGGCTGGAAAGGAATGATGCTTTAGAGAGTTACCATGAAGAAAAAAACAGCTGAGAGTTAGGGGACTCTTCTCGACCATGCATGAAAACGCATGTCCCCCCAACAGTTTGCCTCATTTGAGTCTGTTTTAGGTCAGGTTTTCTTAACTTGGAATTTTTATGCAAGGGACTTTATATGGGATTACTGTCAGGAAAAGAGTGAGGGAAACAGCGTAAGTAGAGGAAGAAGCTTGACTAAATTGTGTATTCACTTAAAGTCTAGCCCCAGTCTGTAGTGGAACACACACTCCAGAGTTGTGCTCTGTGGATCAAAGGTCTGGCTATTGTGTCCAGAAGTCAGTCAGTCACAGGCTGTGGGTTATTCCCTTAATGAGGATGGA
The DNA here is from genome assembly GCF_950295315.1 of Erinaceus europaeus. Lineage (NCBI taxonomy): Eukaryota > Metazoa > Chordata > Mammalia > Eulipotyphla > Erinaceidae > Erinaceus > Erinaceus europaeus. The sequence continues at coordinate 30,711,121 of NC_080178.1, forward strand.
AGAGGTCATCTCCTTTTAGACCACTTTCAGTCCAAAGGAAGTCACAGAATAAGGGACTGCTGTGAGATGTTAACAGACAGAACTTAAAGTAGTTTGAATAGTAAAATGAATCTGGAGGTAGTACCATAAGACTGTTCCTCATAGGGACTCTAGTTGAGATTTTTATGACAGTGTCCCATCACAACCAGAATAAAATCTAAAGCCTGGCCTGCAAAGTCTGCCTTCCCTCTATCTCCTTGACTTCATTAATTTTTTTTTTTGCCTCCAGGGTTATTGTTGGGGTTCAGTGCTGACACTACAAATCCATGGCTCTGGAGTATAAATTTAGTTTTAAAACTGGGTTCCTAATCACTACACGACCCTGTCTTACCATGTGCTTTTTTGCCATTATCTTAGATTTAATATATCTAACAATTGCAATCTTTTGCACAAATTGACACACATACTTCACATTTCCTATTTCTGTTTCAACTGCTTTCATCATTCTTAAGTTGGTCAGAGAGATAGTGAACCCTTGAATGAATTGTTTATTCACTCAATAATATTTTTAATATTATTTTTTAATTTTTTATAGAGGCAGAGAGAAATTGAGAAAGAAGGGGAGGTAAGAGAGGCATCTGCAGCAGGTCCTGCTTGTGAAGCGTCCCCCTGTAGGTGGGGAGTCGGAGGCTTGAACTGGGATCCTTAAGGGGGTCCTTGCGCTTAGTACTATGTGTACTTAACCATTGCGCCACCACCCGCCCCCTTCTCCTTGACTTTTATTTAGACACACAAACTTTCTTTTACTTCCTGAAACATATCAAGAAATTTCTCATCCCAGAGACTGTACTTGATTTTCACTATGCCTAAAATGTTTTTGCCTTCTGAGTAATTTAGCTACTCAGATGCCATCTCATTAGAGAAATCTTCTACTGACTCTCTTTACAGGAGGTCATTTACATGAGACATTCTGATCTGTCCTAACTGTCATCTCAGTACACTGATGAGTGGACACCTATTAAATATTATTGAATGATGAGTCCCCACCTGCAGGGAGGAAACTTCACAAGCAGGACCTGCTGCAGATGCCTCTCTTACCTCCCCTTCTTTCTCAATTTCTCTCTGCCTCTATAAAAAATTAAAAAATAATATTAAAAGTATTATTGAGTGAATAAACAATTCATTCAAGGGTTCACTATCTCTCTGACCAAGTTAAGAAAGCAGTTGAAACAGAAATAGGAAATGTGAAGTATGTGTGTCAATTTGTACAAAAGATTGCAATTGTTAGATATATTAAATCTAAGATAATGGCAAAAAAGCACATGGTAAGACAGGGTCGTGTAGTGATTAGGAACCCAGTTTTAAAACTAAATTTATACTCCAGGGCCATTACCTATCAGCAACAGATCTTCGGCAAGATATTTAACTTTTCTGGGTCTCAGTTTCCACATCTATAGATGAGGATTATGATATTACTTCATAAAGTTGTTGATTAAACTATGTGAGTTAATATCTGTAAATCACATAAAATTGTTTCTGACTAGCTAGTAAGTAAATTTTTGTTGGGAATTAAGGGATTATGTAAAAAGCAAAGGTCCTGAAAGCCAGGGCCGTGAATTAAGTGAAGCACCAACTGTAGAAAAAGATTTTTTTCCCCCTTAATCACTGGGCTTTAACTACTCTCTGCTGACTTTCTCAGATGGGAGGAGTGCAGGGAGAAAGATACCTTAGCACAGAAGTTTCCTCCAGTCTTGTGGGGACCTGGGTTGTGTGTGGTGAAGCTGACTTACTAGACAAGTGAACTGCTTTGCCTGTTCTATTGTAAAAAAATTAAGGTGATATTCACTTGTACCATCCTGAGTGAGCATTCTTAAATTTTACATTATGGGAGATGAGGAGATAGCATAATGGTTATGCAAAAAGACTTGCATGCTCCAGGTCTCAGGCTCAATTGCCAGCACCACCATAAACCAGAGCTGAGTAGTGCTCTGGTATCTCTCTCTCTCTCTCTCTTCCTCTCTGTTTTCCTGTATCTCTCTCACTAAAATAAATAAAATATTTAAAAAATACTTTTGACCTCTCCATTTTTATTCCCTAACTTTCATCTTGGTTTGTGGTTAAAGCAAATCTACTATAGCTTACATTTTTCTAAATCAGAATAACCATAATACCTCTTTCCTCTGGTCTTGTTGAAAGGGGAGTCTTTTATAGGATGGGGATATGTATAGATTGACCTTCCAATGCCCATATCCAGTGGAGAAGCAATTTCAGAAGCCAGAATTCCTACCTTCTGCACCCCAAAGACAACTTTGATCCATTCTCCCAGTGGGGGAGAAGTGATAGGGGGAAGAGGATAATAAGAGGGCTCTGAACTCCAGCTCTATCAGCACCCAGAGAGAGAGGAGGAAAAGGGGAGGGACATATGGAGGTAGTGATGTCATGAGTGGCTTGGAGGGGAAGAGAGGATTGGATCAGGAAGCAAAATGGGGCAATTATGTATAAATGTAGACAGATAGTTGTAGAGATGAATGGGGCGAATAGTGGTGCACCTAGTTGAGTGCACATGTTACAGTGCACAAGGACACAGGTTTGAGCTCCCCAGTCCCCACCTGCAGGGGGAAATCTTCACAAGTGGTTCAGCTGGGCTGAAGGTGTCTCTCTTTCTTTCTCCCTCTCTATCATCCCTTCTCTTTCCATTTCTGGCTGTCTCTATCCAATAAATAAAGATAATAAAAAAATAAAAAAAAAAAGAGATGATGGCTTGTCCATGTGGTGGCTTGCAGTGGATCAACTGAGAATTCAGAACTCTGGTGGTGGGAATGGAGTAGATTTATATCCCTGTTGATATGTAATTTTGTAAATCAATATTAAATCACTAATAAAAATGTTTAAAAAGTGGGTTCTTTTTACTGCTAATGCTGCGTTGCCTCACTGTCCCTTACTGTGTTTTCATTCTTTTTTTTACTACTTAATTACCCATTTCCCTGTATTCAGTCTCCTTTGCTTAAATACTCTGAGAGGATTCTTTTTCTGGTTGAAGTGTACACATAAGATATTTAGTCTTCATCAAGTGGTAGAATAGTGCCTACTATTTACTTTGTAGGTGAGAAATAAGAAATTTGCAGAGGTTTAATTTATGAGTGTCATTAAGTAATAAGAGTTGAGGAACTGGGGAGATAGCTTAATGGTTATGTAAAAGACTTCCATGCCTGAGGCTCAGAGGCCCCAGGATTAATTCCCAGCACGACCATAAACCACCACTGAGCAGTATTCTGGTATCTCTGTCTTTTTTCCATCTTCTTCTCTGTATCTGCCTCATTAAAATGAATACAAAAAAAATAATGTTAATAAAATCAGTTGACTATCACATATAGTATGATGTTAGAGTTTATATTCTTTATACTGTGCAATGCATTTAAGGTGGGGAATGTCAAGATTGAGAGTAAATGCTTATCAAAATACAAGACTTGGTTTGACAAAATAGCTCACTTGGATAATATGTTGTTTTGCCATGTGCATGACCCAGGTTTGAGTCTGCCCCTACTACTACCCCTACTACTATCTTAGGAACTTTCCATATTGTGATCTTTTTCTCTTTCTTTCTCAAAATAAAGAGAAAAAAAAATCCAAGCTATAAGATTTAGTGACCTTTTTTCCAGTGAGAAATTATTTTTTAAAAAATATTTATTTCCTTTTGTTGCCCTTGTTGTTTCACTGTTGTTATTATTATTGTAGTTATTATTATTGTTGTTATTATTGATGTCATTGTTGTTGTGTAGGACAGAGAGAAATGGAGAGAGGAAGGGAAGACAGAGAGGGAGAGAGAAAGACAGACACCTGCAGACCTGCTTCACCGCCTGTGAAGCGACTCCCCTGCAGGTTGAGAGCCGGGGGCTTGAACCAGGATCCTTATGCTGGTCCTTGCGCTTTGTGCCATGTGCGCTTAACCCACTGCGCTACCGCCCAACTCCCGCGAGAAATGATTTTTATAATTTTGATAGATACTAACCATTAATTTCGTTATATTCCCATTTTAGTGGTAACAACCACTTTTATCTATTTCTAAAAACAGTTTCATCATCAGCATTCCAAAAATAAGACCCCTTACTAATTCAGTTTCTCCCCATCCTCCTTTTCTTCCAGTTCTTGACAACTCTCAGTCTATTCTCTTTCTCTGCACTTATTTTCCATAATAATTTATGTAAATGGAATTAAATGTTGCCTTGTATGGCTACTTTCACTCAATGTAATGTTTTTATGTTTTAAAAAATTCTCTTTCATTATCTTTATTTATTTGTTGGACAGGGACAGTCAGAAGTCAAGAGTGGAGGGGGAGCTAGAGAGGAAGAGAAACAGAGATACACCTGCAGCACTGTTTTATCATTTGCAGTGTTTTCCCTCTGCAGGTGGGGACTAGAGACTTGAACCTGGGTCCTTGTGCACTGTAAAATGTGGGCTCAAGCAGGTATGCCACCACCTGGCTCTTCAGTGTAATGCTTTAAGATTCATCTACATGTAGCCTTTATCAGCATTTCATTCTTTGCATTACTGAATAATATTCCATTATATGTACATGTAATTTGTTTATCTACTCATCTGTTGGTAGACATTTAATTTCTCCCGTTTAGCTATTATGAATAGTGCATCTATTAACATGTGAGTTCAGGTATTTATTTGAGTACTTGTTTGAGTACCTTACTTTTCTAGTGCCTATAAATTTCATATTACAAAATGACTAAATATAACTAGTTTATTGACAGGCCAATCATATATATAATCCAGTTTTAATTATTTTGCAACTTTTGCTCTGTATTCTGCCTCCTGTATATGTGTGTACTTGTGTAAATGAGAGAGGTGAATTTATTCTTTTTTTCTTCTTTGAGGTAGAGATAAGCAGATCTAGTACAAGAAACCACAGCACCAAATGTGGTGAGGAGTAGACTAGCATGTGGGCTGTGCACACAGCTGAAGTGAATTATTTCACTGGCTTGAGAGGTTTTTTTTTTTTTCCCCTGAAGGTTATTTACAACCACTGGGTGGTGTTTCATATCAATACTAGCATACTTTATATAAAATGTTTTTCTTAGGTCAAAGAAGCCATGCTTCTTTCAAAGTAAGAAGTTTTTTTTTTTTTTTTTTAATTTGGGTAAGCAAGAAATGCAGTTATTTCAAGTTTATATGCAAATAAAGCTTTACTTCTCATTAGGAAAAATAAAGAACAAATGAGGGAGCAGTCACTTTTGTAATTCATGTAAAAGTGAAACTAGAGTTAAAGCTCGGGACAGGTTCCCCGAGGGTCTTTAGAATGAGTCCAAAAGAACTTTCTCTGTGAAAGTCCCTTCCTCTTATACTCTTCTTATGTCACACTGGGGCCAACTTGCCATTGGCCCAATGAAACAAACTCCTCCCACTTCATATGGTGCAATGCAAAGACCTTTCACCACATGCATCTCAGTTCCACATGTGCAAACTTAGTGAAAGCCAGGTGTGCTAGTGTGCATCCCAGTTTCACGTGTGCAAACCCAGTGAAAACATAAGTGTCCGTGCACCCCAGGACTCTCTGTGCACTGCATGGTCCCTCAACAAAAGGAAAATATAATTAAAGTAGTGTGCACAATTTTAATAAATAACTCAGTGCAAATGTATTATTTATGAAACGAAATTCTTGGCAAAGGGGATTGCTGACTGACAACTTAGTATGCAATATGCTACACTTCTGTGATTATTCTTACATTTTCAAAGTCATACATAGTAATTTAGTTGCAATCATATTAATATTAGTGTAAGTTTTGAAACTTAAATTCGTAAATACATCTTTGAAAACACAGACATCAACATAAACTTAATGGTTTTCAGTGTTAGTGAGATAGTTTGAATCTCATCAAAGGAGCCCTAAAAGGCACTTCCAGTCTATTCAAGGTGAAGAGTTTTGTAAAGCTACTATTGAAGGTTGACATCTGAAAAAAAATCACAAATCATATTAACTAAAGATATAAAAAAAAAGTCTTTTCCCACAGCCAAAGAACATAAAAATTCAGAGCCTGAGTTGTTTTATAGTAAGTAAAGGACTTTGGACCCTTTCAATGCACCATTTCAGCCCAGTGCATCTGATCAGTGATAGAGGCATGCTAAGGTGAATTTTAATTAGGACTAAATTGTGGTATTACTCTTTCATACCCTGAACATCTGTTCCCTTCAGAAATGATGATTTATGCAGGCTATCAAAGCAGACAGCTTGCTACAGCTTATGTCACGGTTAGTAGGAAGCTGGTGGTAGCATTTCAGAAAACCAGCATCTAAATGGAAACTGGCCAGTGTATATGCTATATAGGTAGTAGGAAAGAGGGAAACATGATGTGTCCATTTTTTATTTTGAAGCCAAATATTGACTTGACTTTAAAAATTCTCTTTTAGATCATCTGTTGTTAATGAAGAAAGTAACTTGGACAATGAATGGGCTGATGTTTCCTACTGATGTCAAAAGGCAGAAAACCAAGCCTATTCTTTCTAGCAGAATGAAGAAACTTACAGAGAAGACCTCAGTCCGAATTCTATTCTTTAAGAATGGCATGGGGCAAGATGGGCATGAGATTACAGTTGGAAAGGAAACAATACAAAAGGTAATTTTATATCCAATGCTGAAGTATGAATTAAATTTCAATAGTTTTTGTGACTTGATAATTTTCTTCTAAATATCATTGATAACTAATAAAGCAAAATGTTAATAAGACCTTATGTAGAGCACAAAATTTCAACTGTTTAGAAGTATGTTTATTTACTATCAACATAAATTACCTTAGTAAAGCATTATTTCAGGAGCTTTTAAAAATATTATATTAATTTATTTATTGGATAGAGAAAGCCGGAAATCAAGAGGGAAGGATGTGATAGATAGGGAGAGAGACAGAGATGTTACCTGCAGCACTGCTTCACCAATCGCAAAGCTTTCCCTCTGCAGATGGGGACTGGGGGCTCGAACCCAGGTCCTTGCACATTGTAACATGTGCACTCAACCAACTGTGCCACCTCTTGGACCCCTATTTCAGGAACTTACTTGACAAATATAGCTGGTCTTTTACCAAGGTAAAAATTATGGTTGTGCTTTGGGAAACGTTCTACCTGGCTATATATTTTTTAAAAGCTATTTATATAGAAATATAATTTAGATTCAAATATCAAATCTGCCTCCCTTTTATTCAGTTTATTACTAATAGCTAGAATCTTCCCTACTCTTTGAGAGAATAACTAAGATTCATTTTTTTTCTTTTTTATTTAAGAAAGGATTAATTAACAAAACCATAGGGTAGGAGGGGTACAACTCCACACAATTCCCACCACCCAATCTCCATATCCCACCCGCTCCCCTGATAGCTTTCCCATTCTCTATCCCTCTGGGAGCATGGGCTCAGAGTCATTGTGGGTTGCAGAAGGTAGAAGGTCTGGCTTCTGTAATTGCTTCCCCGCTGAACATGAGCGTTGACTGGTCGGTCCATACTCCCAGTCTGCCTCTCTCTTTCCCTAGTAGGGTGGGTCTCTGGGGAAGCAGAGCTCCAGGACACATTGGTGGGGTCTTCAGTCCAGGGAAGCCTGGCCGGCATCCTGATGACATCTGGAACCTGATGACTGAAAAGAGAGTTAACATACAAAGCCAAACAAATTGTTGAGCAATCATGGACCCAAAGCTTGGAATAGTGGAGAGGAAGTGTTACTCACTGCAAACTCTAGTGTACTTCTGCTTTCAGGTATATATTTTGCAGTAGTTTACGGATACGTGTGAACATATGCTTTCTCTCACAGAAACTGGTGTATATCTAGGTTTTGACTAAGATTCAGTTTTACATTGTTCATATTTGTAAAAGAAAATCTGAATGGGCATAAGAAAAATCTTGTAACAATGAAGTATATTTAATTTTTTTAGATTCATTTATTTATTTTGGGAGAGAGAGAGAGAGAGAAAGAAAAGGAGATATCAGTACTATAGCACTGCTTAGTTCTTGTTTATAGTGGTGCCAAGAATTGAACCTGTCACCTCCAAAGACTCAGGTATGAAAGTCTGATATGCCACGGTTGTGCTATCTCCTAACCCGCGTGAACTTTAAATAATAAAATTATAAAATAATACTTGTTATATAAATGCATGGTTTTGAAAGATGCCTATGCTTTCCACCCTATCTCTAATATTTAAATATGAAGAAACTAATGAGAATTAAAAAAATCGTTTTACAGATAATGATACCTCAACCACTTTTAAAGTATCACAGCAATAAAACATAGTAAATATGTTTTAGAGAGATAAAATGTAATCAAACTGTCTAGATTTCAATCTTGGCTTCATCATTTACTATTTAAGAGGCTTTGAACAAGTATTGCCTTTGAGACTCAAAATTTTCATCTAAAAATGGGGGTAACATTGCTTGCCTCAGAAAAATGATGTGAAATTTGAATATGACATTACTCATGAGTGAAATACTTGACACCCCAAATTTTGCAATAAATATTTGTGATTTTTATCTTTAGGACTCATAAATGCATGTTTAACAATTAGATTTTTTTGCTCATGTAAAGCATTTATTATGAAAGCAAGACACATGTAAGTCATTTTGCTATCTTAGACTATTTTCAAAATGAACATTGCTTCAGGTAGGTGAACAGGTAACTAGATTATTAAAAAATTAACACTGAAGTATCTATTCCTTTATCTACATATTTTTGTGGTTATTCTACAAACAAAATTAAGTATGAGTACTTACTGAGGATTAACCAGGATTTATTTACTTTATATCTTCAGATTTGAATTGTGAGTAAAACAAGGGGTATTATACACCAGAGCAAATTGCTGAACCAATCGTAACATTTTCCCTGGAGGTTTTATAAAATAGAGAAGATGGACATATCTCTTGAATTGTTAAGGTGCAGTCATTCTTGAAGCTAGAAGCTAGATTAGATAACCTTTTGAGTTCACTTCAGTTCAGTCTCTGTAATTCTTTGTGTTGGGGGTAGAATTGGGGTAATAGTCCCTGACAGAGTACATGTTTTAGGTGAAAGGTTGAGTATAAATAAAAATGTTACTTTTTTGTTTTTTGACTCTAAAGAGTGACATATTTAAAAATGGATGATTACAGGCTAGGGGGTTGTGTACCTGGTTTACTGCATATATTATAATGCACAAGGACCTGGGTTCAAACCTCAGGATCCCACTTGCAAGAGAAAGAAACCTTGCAAATGATGAAGCAGTGCTGCAGTTATCTCTTTCTCCCTCTCTATGTTTCCCTTCTTATGTTTTCTCTGTCTCTATCAAATAAATAAAATATAATAAATGGATAATCAAGGGACTCTTTAGCTTATGTTTTTAAAAGATAATTTTAATAATTCATAAAACTCAGATTTAGTGGTAAATGTATTTGTAAATATTTCTAAATAAAATATCACATTTAAAAGGAGAGTAGACAATAAGATGCTCACCTTGGGTGTCAATAAAACCTTTTGGAGAAGAAATACGTTTGCCTAGTTACTATTATTATTATTTCTGCCAGGGTTATTACTGGGATCTGTGCCTACACTACAAATCTACTGCTCTTGTGGCCATTTTTTAAATCCATTTTATTGGATAAGACAGAGAGAAATTGAGAGAGGAGGGGAAGATAGAGCGGGAGAGAGAAAGATAAGACACCTGAAGACCTGCTTCACCACTTGTGAAGCGACCCCCAACCTCTCCCACAGCTGGGGAGCTGGGGACTTAAACTGGTATCCTTGTGCTTTGTACTGTGTGTGCTTTTTTGTTTGTTTGTTTTAATTTATAAAATGGAAATACTGACAAGACCATAGGATAAGAGGGGTACATTTCCACATATTGCCCACCGCTAGAACTCCATATCCAATCTTCCTCCATTGATAGCTTCCCTGTTCTTTATCCCTGTGGGAGTATGGACCCACGATCATTATGGGGTGCAGAAGGTGGAAGGTCTGGCTTCTGTAATTGCTTCCCCGCTGAACATGGGCATTGACAGGTTGATCTATACTGCCAGCCTGTCCCTCTCTTTCTCTAGTGGGGCAGGGATCTGGGGAGGTGGGGTTCCAAGACACATAGTGGGGTCCTCTGCCCAAGGAAGTCGTTCTGGCATCATGGTAGCATCTGGAACCTGGTGGCTGAAAAAGAACTAAGATATAATGCAGAACAAATTGTTGACTAATCAGGAACCTAAAGGCATGAATATTGCAGACGAAGATTGGGGTATCCATTTTGGAAAAAGCTAGTAGGTCTGTTTTAGGTGTATTCCAGAATGCCTATGACTTTACTAGTTTTTGCCTGAGCCTGACAGCTAATATGCAGGTGGACCCAGGTTATTGTCTGGGGAGATGGTGTCATAGTTGGAAAAAGGACTAGAAAGCTGGATTAGGGAAGAGAGTAGCTCCTAAATATGGGGAAAGTATATAAATATTGTTAACTGTAAACCCCACCGGTTTTATCTGGGGTCCATCCATATTCAGCCCAGAAGGCTATGTAACCTCTGCATCCCTGTAGGTCTGAACTCACATTCTGTGGTCACGGCTAGGAACATTCTAGGCTGCACTAATTTTGGGACCCATATTCCTCGGGTAGTAGGTAGAGTATCTTGTCCAACCTCCCTTGGAATGAAATTTTCCTTACCATTATTGATCCACATTGAGGGCAAGGTCCTATATGGGCCCACAAAGGGGTTCATTACATTGTTCCTAATGGAGATGACCAGTGACAGTGGCAGGAGGGATCTGTTAGAGGTCTAGGCCCATCACGCTTGTGTGGGAACCGCAGGACTCCTTGACTAGGGACCCAGGTGATGGGTGGCCTGGTAGTCATCATTAAAGTATGCCAGTCTCTTGCCCTATTCAATTTTGTAGTCCTTACTGACACAAAACCAGTCCTTACTGGTTAGTTTTGGAGTGATTGGGGGACATGTAATAAGAGGTTGGTGAGGAGGGTATGTAAGTATAAGTAGAATCTATTTCCTTAGGTACTCTAAGGTGTCTTTTTAGTTATTCCTACTTTCTTGCTTGAGTTTTTGATTCTCTGCCAATTAGTGTGCACTTTTCTTTAAGGTATATAGTTTCCCCTAACTTATGGATACACTGTACTGTGGGTGCATAACCTGGTGTGTCACTGCCCAGCCCTCCCTAATTATTTTGTAAATAAACATTTAAAAGCTTTTTTGAAACCACATTGTAATACCCTATTTATAGATTTAATACCAAGTCAGTAATATGAGTAAAAAGGTGGCACAGTCATTGGAGAGATACTAATTACTATTTTATGATAATCTCATGGGAATGTTAAAGGCTAATAGTTATTTTTAGATTACTGTGAAGTAATATAAAACTGAAATGGAAATGGCCTAAATATAGTGAAGGTTTATTCAGTGAGATAAAAAGATGATTATTGAATAGGGTTGGTAAAATAAGGTAGTTAAGGTATAAAAGTTCTCTCAACTTCTAAAGGAGTCAAGAGGAAATAACTGACCTTATGTGCAAAATTAAAAGAAAATCCATTTATTTGACTTATGGGGTTAAGCAACTAAGAAGTTTGAAATGAGGGCCAAGCTGATGTTTCTTCATAAAATCTGGAGTGCCAGGATTAGTTGTTATGGTTTTAATAATCATAGACCGACTTGCCACCACAGAACAAAGGCTAACCATATATAACCATGGTTTTAAAGTAGTATTTAATTTTTTTTCTAGACATAGAATGAAAGAAAATAGAAGCTTAGAAGCATCAGCTTCAGACACGTAACTTTTTAAAAAAATGAATTTTATTTTATTTTTGAGAGAGATGCAGAGAGGAAGGGAGAGATTGAGAGAGAGAGAGAAAAAAAAACACCAGATTGAGAGAGAAAGAAAAAAAACTTTTTAAAAAATATATTTTATTTATTTTATTTTTGAGAGAGATGCAGAGAGGGAGGGAGAGAGAGATTGAGAGAGAGAGAGAAAAACACCCGGCTCTGGCTTATGGTGGTGCGGGGGGATTGAACCTGGGACTTCAGAGCCTCAGGCATGAGAATCTTTTTGCATAACCATTATGCTAGCTACCCCCCACCCCACCCCAGACATGTAACTTTAAAAAAAAATTTTTTTTATATTTATTTATTCCCTTTTGTTGTTTTATTGTTGTAGTTCTTATTGTTGTTGTTGTTGTTGGATAGGACAGAGAGAAATGGAGAGAGGAGGGGAAGACAGAGAGGGGAGAGAAAGATAGACACCTGCAGACCTGCTTCACTACTTGTGAAGCGACTCCCCTGCAGGTGGGGAGCCGGGGTTCGAACCGGGATCCTTATGCCGGTCCTTGTGCTTTGCGCCACCTGCGCTTAACCCGCTGCGCTACAGCCCAACTCCCGACATGTAACTTTTTAAGACTAGTGCTGTGATGGATGAGATTTATTTTCCCTCAATTATCCCTTGGGACTATTATTCAAGAAATAACATATTGTAAATATTATTCAAGATAGTATTTTTTGTGATTATTTATCTCTCAACTATCAATAATTTTATATTTATATTATTTTATTTTATTTTTTGCTTCCAGGGTTGTCTCTGGGGCTGGGTGCCTGCACTTTGAATCCACTGTTCCTAGCAGTCATTTTTTTTTTTTAATTATTGTTGTTGTTGCTGCTGTTGTTTGATAGGAGAGAAATTGAGAGAGGAGGAGAAGATAGAGAGGTGTAGAGAAAGACACCTGTTGCTCTGCTTGTTAAGTGACCGACCCCTTCTGTAGGTGGGGAGCAGGCAGCTTGAACCGGGATCTTTATACTGGTCTTTGCTGTCAGGCTGCACACGGAGGAGAGAGAAGAGATCAAGAGAAGAGATCGGAATGGAGAGGGAACACAAATCTTTATTCATGAAGACACCTCAGAGTCGAGTGAGAGCGCAGCGGTTAGGGCCACATGGAGCTAGCAAAATGGTCACCTCCTGCTATTCGCAGCAACCCTTCTCTGCATCTATCGCTGAGGTGAAAAGCGGCAAAGAGAGAGAGGGGCAGAAGCAGAAGGGCTTTTATGGGAGAAATTCCTGAAGTGGCAAGTCAGGAAGGGATAGGCTAGGAAACAAGGCACTCGAAGGTAGGGTTACAGCTCTTGCAGGAATAGGAGGGGGGTGGATGTCTAAACAAGGCACTCAGGGAAGCTTGGGTATCAGCTCTGGCAGGAATTGGCGATGCCCTGAGAGGAAAACATGGTGGATGTGACCGCATCTGCATAATTTCCGAACACTTTGTGCTTTGCCCCATGTGCGCTTAACTGGTATGCTACTGCCTGGCCCCCAATAGTTACAACTTATCATTTATCTTTTTAATATGTACTATAACTATAAGCGTGAGATGATGATGATGATGATGATGATTATTATTATTTTTGCCTCCAGGATTTTTGTTGGGGCTCAGTGCCTGACATACGAATCCACTGCTCCTGGAGGCTATTTTTTCCCCTTTTGTTGCCCTTGCTGTTCATCACTGTTGTTGTTATTATTATTGTTGTTATTGCTGTCATTGTTGTTGGATAGGACAGAGAGAAATCGAGAGTGGAGGGGAAAACAGAAGAGGAGAGAAAGATAGACACCTGCAGACCTGTTTGACCACTTGTGAAGCGACCACCCAGCAGGTGGGGAGCCAGGGCTCAAACAGGAATCCTTAGGCCAGTCCTTGTGCTTTTGTGTCATGTGCGCTTAACCCACTGCGCTACCACCGCTGGGCCCCAAAGCATGAGATTATTAATTTTTTTTTTTTGGATTTTTCTTTTTTTTTTTTAATATTTATTTTATTTATTTATTCCCTTTTGTTGCCCTTGTTGTTTTATTGTTGTAGTTATTATTGTTGTTGTCGTTGTTGGATAGGACAGAGAGAAATGGAGAGAGGAGGGGAAGACAGAGAGGAGGAGAGAAAGATAGACACCTGCAGACCTGCTTCACCGCCTGTGAAGCGACTCCCCTGCAGGTGGGGAGCCGGGGTTCGAACCGGGATCCTTATGCCGGTCCTTGTGCACCGGGATCCTTATGCCGGTCCTTGTGCTTTGCGCCACCTGCGCTTAACCTGCTGCGCTACAGCCCGACTCCCCCCAAAGCATGAGATTATAATGATGAAGAAAACAATGAAAAGTATTATGAAATTAATGAAACAATGAAAAAGAATTCTGCTCTCTCTTCCAGTTTGCACTGATTGTTTCAATGCTCTCTCTTCAAATATCTCTCTTCACCATCAGCTTGGGGCTTATCTTTTCTTTTATCATATCCCTCTCTCTTTCTCCCTTCACACCTGCCCTTTAGTAAACTTTCCTCTTCTGAGTCCTTGAATGTGCGAAACAGATTACAATCCATTGAAGGTTCACCCTCTATTGTCCTTTGCACCTCTCTTTTTCTTATTCTTTCTCTGTCTTTACCTTTTTCTATTGTGTATATATCCCAGTAATTTTTTGAGAAAGAGTACATAGTAGTTACATTTTTGTGATATTGGGAAATCATTCTTTCCTCTAAGTATTCAAAATGTTGCTTCATTATTTTTTCCAATATTGATGAAAAAGAAGTCTGACAGCACACTCACTTTTTATCTTTTGTAGGTATACTTTTTAACTTTTCTGCTCTAAAAACATTCAAAATATTTTTTCTTCCAGTTGTTTCAATGTTTCCACTAAGGTATACTTGGTATTCAATCTGAGAAATCTCATTCTCTTTTGATGAATAGTTTTTTATTATGCTAATATCCCTCCACCAAAGTCCACTGGAACCCCATTGGTCTTGTAACCCATTTCCCTCACCATTACTCTTTCATGGTCTCATTTCTTTAGTCTGAGACCAAAGACTTGTCTTCCTTTGACTTTGCATGTTCTCTTGTTTTATTATTATTATTATGTTCGTTCTTTGTTTTATTTTTGGCTGATGTGGGTAGGAGAACCATAGTCAGATACCAGGACCCTGAGATCTGATGCTTTTAAGGTTGATAGAAAATAACTGCTGTGTCACTTCATAGCTTATCTCTGGAGGGACAGCACCTAGACAACCCAAGGTGGGAGAACGTCAGGTGTGCCAGTGACCAGAACTCTTGGTAGAGTATTTATTGATAAACATATCAAAAGGATCAGGAAGATCAAAGATGCTTTTAGGGAAACACAATAGAAACACATGTCAAACTACCATACAAACCAGTGGACCACAAAAAGGGACAGAAACAACTATTCTCAATCTGACATGATAGATCTTAAAACAAATAAAATTTTAAAAGATAGGGATAGACATTACTTAATGCTCAGAGGATCTGTCAATCAAGAAGTCTTAATGATTATTAACATCTATACACCCAAGGAGAAGCCAAGTGGGATAAGTCAGAAACAAAAGGGTGGAGGGTCCGGCAGTAGCACAGCGAATTAAGCGCCCATGGTGTGAAATGCAAGGACCGGCATAAAGATCCGGGTTCGAGCCCCCGCTCCCCACCTGCAGGGGAGTCGCTTCACAGGCAGTGAAGCAGGTCTGTAGGTGTCTATCTTTCTCTCCCCTCCTCTCTCGGTTTCTCTCTGTCCTATCTAACAACAACGACAGCAATAAAAGCAATAATAGCCACAGCAAATGTAGAACAACCAGGGCAACAAAAGGGAAAAAAATAGCCATCAGGAGCAGTGGATTCATGGTGTAGGCACCGTGCCCCAGCAATAACCCTGGAGGCAAAAAAAAAAAAAAAGAACAAAAAGGTGACTATGGGATGATCTCAGTCATAGACAGAAGTTGAAAATAAGATCAGAAGGGAAAACTCTAAGCAGAACTTAGACTAGAGTTGGTGTGTTGCACCAAAGTAAGACTCTGGGTTGGGGGGGGGGGTGTGTTCTGATCCTGAAACATGATGGCAGAGGAGGACCTAGTGGGGGCTATATTGTTACATGGAAGTGTTATGCATGTACAAACTACTGGATTTACTGTTGATTGTAAACCATTAATCCCCCAGTAAAGCAATTACACCAGTCAGGTGCAATTCTCTGATGTCTCAAGAAATATTCAGGTCACTCTGTTGTGCACAAACCCTAAACCATTCAGGGAAGTAGCCAGAGGTTGGAGTTCAGATATGGATTTTGTGTAATATCAAGGCCTGTGTGCTCCCATTATAACTCTATGGCACTCTTCATATTTCTGCCTTAAGGAGGAGGGAGTTGTGACACAAAAGAGAGCTTGGAGCCTAATTTACTAGGCACTTGTTAACAACTAGCCAGACATGTTTTGACCCCCACTAGATCCTCTGTCATCCTTTTTGGACCTGTACTCTCCCCTTTTGGACCTGTACTCTCCCCCCCACATCCCCAGAGTCTTTTACTTTGGTGCAAAACACCAATTCCAATCCAGGTTCTGCTTAGTGTTTTCTCTTATCTTGTTTTTCAACTTCTGCATGTGAGTGAGATCATCCCATATTCATCCTTCTGTTTCTGACTTATTTCACTTAACATGATTTCTTCAAGCTCCATCCAAGATTGGTTGAAAATGGTGAAGTCACCGTTTTTAATTGCTGAGTAGTATTCCATTGTGTATATATACCACAACTTGTTCAGCCACTCATCTGTTGTTGGACACTGGGTTGTTTTCCTTCTGTGTCTGATGTATTTCACTTAACGTTATTTCTTCAAGCTCCATCCCAGATGGGCTGAAAATGGTGAAGGCACCATTTAAAAAAAAATTTCTTTATTGGCATATTAATGTTTTACATTCGACAATAAATACACTAGTTTGTAGATGCATAACATTTCTCAGTTTTCCACATAACAGTACAACCCCCACTAGGTCCTCTGCCATCCTTTTTGGACCTGTACTATCCCCCCCACCCAACCCAGAGTCTTTTATTTTAGTGCAGTATACCAACTCCAGTTCAGGTTCTACTTGTGTTTTCCCTTCTGATCTTGTTTTTCAACTTCTGCCTGAGAGTGAGATCATCCTATATTCATCCTTCTGTTTCTTACTTATTTCACTTAACATTATTTCTTCAAGCTCCATCCAAGATGGGCTGAAAACGGTGAAGTTGCCATATTTTATAGCTGTGTAGTATTTCACTGTGTATATATACAACAACTTGCTCAGCCACTCATCTGTTGTTGGAAACCTGAGTTGCTTCCAGGTTTTGGCTATTACAAATTGTGCTGCTAAGAACATATGTGTACACAGATCTTTTGGGATGAGTATGTTGGGTTCCTTAGGATTTATCCCCAGGAGAGGAATTGCAGGGGTCATACGGTAAGTCCATTTCTTGCCTTCTGAGAGTTCTCCTCCAGACTGCTCTCCACAAAGGCTGGACCTATGTACATTCCCACCAGCAGTGCAGGAGGGTTCTTTGACCCCACAACTTCTCCAGCATTTGTTGCTGCTACCTTTTCTGATGTATGACATTCTCACAAGAGTGAAGTATTTCATTGTTGTCTTTATTTGCATTTCTCTGACATTCAGAGACTTGGAGCATTTTTTCATGTGTTTCTTGACCTTTTGGATCTCTTCTGTGGTGAATATTCTGTCCATGTACTCCCCCCATTTTTGGATGGGGTTATTTGTTTTCTTGTTGTTGAGTTTGGCAAGCTCTTTATATATTTTGTTTATTAAACTCATGTCTGATGTATGGCATGTAAAGATCTCCCATTCTGTGAGGGGTCTCTTTGTTTGGGTATTGGGTTCCTTTGCTGTGCAGAAGCTTTTTAATTTGATGTAGTCCAATTTGTTTATTCTTGCCTCAGTCTTCTTTGTAACTGGATTTGTTTCATTGAAGATGTCTTTAAAATTTACACGGAAAAGAGTTCTGCCAATATTTTCCTCTAAGTGTCTGATAGTTTCTGGCCTCACAGCCAAGTCCTTTATCCACTTAGAATTTACTTTTGTATTTGGTGAAATATAGTGGTTCAGTCTCATTCTTCTGCATGTTTCAACCCATTGTTTCCAACACCATTTGTTGAAGAGAATCATCTTTCTCCATCTAATTGTCTGGGCACCTTTGTCAAAGATTAGATGTCCATAGGTGTGTGTGGCTGGCTGGGTGTTACTTCTGGACTCTCAATTCTATTCCACTGGTCAGTTCATGTTCCAGTACCAAGCAGTTTTGATGACAATGGCCCTATAATACAGTTTGAGATCTGGGAGTGTGATGCCTCCGGTTCTGGTCTTTTTTCCTGAAAATTGTTTTGGCAATTCTAGGTCTTTTCTGGTTCCAGATAAACATTTGTAGCATTTGTTGTATTCTCCTAAAAAATGTGCTTGGGATCTTGATGGGGATAGCATTAAATTTGTATATGGCTCTGGGTAGTATATTCATTTTGATGATGTTAATTCTTCCAACCCATGAACATAGAATATCTTTCCACTTCTTTGTGTCTTTTTCAATTTCCTTGAGTAGTGACTCATAATTTTCAGTATATAAGTCTTTCACTTCTTTGGTTAGGTTTACGCCCAGACATTTTATTGTTTTTGTTGCTATAGTAAAAGGAATTGATTACTGGATTTCAATTTCTTCTAGCTTAGTGTTTGCATAGAGGAATGCCACTGACTTTTGAATGTTAATTTTGTAGCCTGACACCTTACTGTATTGCCTGATGATTTCCAAAAGCTTCTTGCTGGATTCCTTAGGTTTTTCTGTGTATACTATCATGTCATCTGCAAATAGGGAGAGTTTGACTTCTTCTCTTCCAGTTTGCATCCTTTTAATTCCTTGCTCCTGCCTGATTGCTATGGCAAGAACTTCCAATACTGTGTTGAATAGTAATGGTGAAAGTGGGCAGCCCTGTCTAGTACCTGATCTAAGGGGAAATGCTTCTAATTTTTCACCATTGAATATTGATGTTGGCTATAGTTTTGCTATATATAGACTCCATTATCTTCAGGAATTTTCCATCTATTCCTATTTTTTGTAGTGTTTTGATAACAAACGGATGTTGTATTTTTCAAAGGCTTTCTCTGCATCTATTGATATGACCATGTGGTTTTCAGTCTTTCTTTATTGATGTGGCGGATCATGTTGATTGATTTACTTATATTAAACCAACATTGCATTCCTGGAATAAACCCCATTTGGTTATGATGAAAAATCTTTTTAATATACTGCTGTATCCAGTAGGCTAGAATTTTGTTCAATATTTTAGCATCTATGTTCATCAGAGATATTGGTGTGTAGTTTTTCTTTTTGGTTGTGTCCCTGTCTGCTTTTAGTATCAGAGTGATGTTGGCTTCATAGAAGCTGGCAGGGAGTATATCTGTGTCTTCAATCTTCTGGAAGACTTTTAAAATTAGAGGTATTAACTCTTCTCTGAAGGTTATATAGAATTCATTTGTAAAACCTTCTGGTCCAGGACTTTTATTCGTGGGAAGGTTTTTGATAACTGTTTCAATTTGTTGCCTGTTATGGGCCTGTTCATATTATCTAGTTCCACTTTATTTAATTATGGATGTTCATAGGTATCTAGGAAATCATCCATTTCTTTCAGTTTCTCTAGCTTGGTGCCATATAGTTGTTCATAGAAGCCTCTATGAACATGATATGTTGAATTTCTGTGGTGTCTGCTGTGATATCTCCTCTTTCATTTAAAATCCCATTTATTTGGGTCTTCTCCCTTTTGTGATTTTGTGAGTATAGTTTGTCAATTTTGTTCACTCTTTCAATTAACCAACATATACTTTCATTTTTTTTGTATGGGTTTCTTATTTTCAATGTTATTGATTTCTGCCCTAAATTTAGTTATTTCTGTTCTTCTGGTTGCTTTAGGGTTCCTTTGTTCTTCTTTTTCTAGGTCTTTATGGTATGCAATCAGGTTGTTTATTTGTGCTTTTTCCTGTTGCCAGTACCAGCATGGGGTACCTCTCAGCAAGTGAAGGTCGGTACTGGCCTTTCATGCTAACTCTCATGTCTAACAACATGAAAAGACTCGGAGACCACTTGATTGCAAATGATCTGTTTATTGTACAGAAGGCAGGGTTTAAATAGCAGAAGGGAACAAAGAAAATTTTTTACATGTGACAGTAATGATGGGTTTTGAATGTTAGAACCCTCATGGTGAAGGATCTAAGGAATGAGGAGAATTGATAGGGGTAGAAGAAAGTTCTGGAATGATTAGTGGCCAGAGAGTCAATTAGATGAAGGTATTTAGAAAAACATGTTAATTATACCAGTAAGAGAGAACCAGACAGAGAGGAACCTTGAAGGCATAGAGATAAGATAGAGGAGTTAAGATCAAACTGGAGGTGGGGGTTAGAAATAGAAATAGAAAGGAGAGCCTTTTGGTTAAGGCAGAATGTTGATATATGGAATATATGTGATCAAAGCAGGTGAACTTATAGTGAACATTTGAGCAAGAAAACCATTTGGTTTATAACAAGGGAATGAGTTAAATGTTAGGGGGTATAGGTTTTTGTGATGCTTGGGAGACTGACAAGGGGAAATTAAGTCAGGAAAGCTTTTCTCCTCCATGCTTGACACCTAAAAGGGAGAGACTGACAGGTGGGTTAACTTTTCAGACCTTCCTCTTTATGATGGGAGTTTCTCCATGATCTACCATGCTCTCACAATATCCCCCACACTTGTTTCCTAATATGTGCTTGTATGACTATGAAATTCCCTCTCAGTACTGCCTTAGCTGTCCCAAATATTTTTATAGTTTTTGTCTTTATTTTCATTGAACTCTCAAACATTTTGATTATTTCTTTTAGTTCCTCTTTGACCCAGTCGTTGTTGAGTAGTGTACTGCTGAGCTTCCACATTTTGAGATTATTCCTAATCTTTTGTTGCTTGTTAAGTGTTAGTTTAATTCCACTGTGGTCTGAGAAGATGCTTAGGATGATTTCAATGCTCTTGAATTTGCTGATACTGTCTTTGTGGCCTAACATATCGTCTATCCTTGAGAATGACCCATGTGAACTTGAGTAAAATGTGTATTCCAGTTTCTTGGGGTGAATGATTCTGGAAATGTCCAATAGTTCTAGTTTATCTATCTCTCCATTTAGCTACCTCATTTCTTTATTGATTTTCTGCCTGGATGGTCTATCAAGTTGAGAGAGTGGGGTGTTGAAGTCTCCTACTATGATTGTGTTGCTGTTAATATATTTGTAGCTCTTTCAGTAGATGTTTGATGTATTTAGATGGGTTATAATTGGGTACATAGTTGTTAATAATTATTAAGCCCTCTTGATTGACTGATCCTCTGAGCATTATGTAGTGTCCATCCCTATCTTTTTAAATTTTATTTATTTTAAAGTCTATTGTGTCAGATATGAGAATAGCTGTTCCTGCCCTTTTTTGTGGGTCATTGGCTTGTATGATAGTTTTCCATCCTTTCACTTTGAGTCTGTGTTTGTCTTGTGGAGTTAGATGGGTTTCCTATAGACAGCATATTGTTGGGTTGTGTTTCCTGATCCATCTTCCTACTCTGTGCCTTTTAATAGGTGAATTCAGACCAATGACAGTTATTGATATCATAGATTGAAGATATCTTAATGCCATTATTGTAGATTTTTAGAGTATTCTCATATATGACCTATTTATGCTGGTCTGACAGTTTATAGGAGACCTATCAGAACTTCTTTCAGGGCAGGCTTGGTGATTGTTGATTCTTTCAACTGTTGCTTGTCTGAGAAGGTTTTTATGGCTCCGTCTAGTCTGAATGACAGTCTAGCAGGATACAGTATTCTTGGTTGAAAGCCTTTCTCATTGAGCACTGGATAGATATCTTGCCTGTAGTGTTTGTGTGGAGAAGTCTGCTGCTAATATTATTGGTTTCCCTCTGTAGTTGACTCTTTGTTTTTCTCTTGCATCCTTCAGGACCCTTTCTTTATCCTTATTCCTTTCCATTCTAAATATTATGTATCTTGGTGTCTTTATGTCTGCGTTAGTTCTGTTTGGGACCCTCTGGGCTTCATGAACCTTTCTGTCTTTTATGTTTTCTGGACTAGAGAAGTTCTCAGATATTATGTCCTGAAGAATGCTTTCTACCCCTCACTCTCTTTCTTCCTCTGGTAAGCTAATAATGCATATATTATTTCTTTTGAAGTCATCCCATAGGTCTCTGTTGTTGTTTTTAGTATCTCTTAATCTCTTTTTGAGATCTCTTACTTCTTTTTTAATTGTCTCTAATTCATCCTTGATCTTGCTAATTTTGTCTTCAACCTCATTTTTCTATTCTCTCTCCCCTCTACTGTTTTCTGGAGTTCATCTATTTTTTTACCCTGTTCTGATACTTTTTTTAGCTTGTTGAGCTAGTTGTGTTCTTGGCTCAGCTATTTCAGCTTTCAGCTCTCTAGTAACCTTGAGATAATTAGTATTTTATTCCAGAGTCTCATTTTGCTGTTTCTGCATTTCTGATGGCAATTTTTTCAAACTGTTTACTCATTCCTGTGACTATTTCCTTAAGAAGTGTTTGGATGGGGCCAGGTGGTGGCTCAGCTGGTTGAACAACATGTTACAATGTGCAAGGACCCAGGTTCGAGTCCACGGACCCCATATGCAGGAGGTAAGCCTTACAAGTGGTGAAGCAGTGCTGCAGGTGTCTTTCTGTCTCTCTTTCTCTATATCCCACCCTTTCCTCTCCATTTTTGGCTGTCGCTATCCAATAAATAAAGATTAAAAAAAAAAAAGATGTGTTTGGATGTTGACCTTACTATTTTTGGATTGACTTTTGGAGGCTTTTAAGATGGACTCTTTTTGTGTTTCATTTCTCCAATATTTCTTCTTGTTGGTTTAACTTTTCTATGTAATTTATTATGAGATTCCTCTCTTAGTACTTTTTAAATTATTGATCACTCTTGCTTGGATTGACTTGTGTCTAAATAAGGTAATTAAAAAGTTCTTCCTTGTGGAAATTAACAGTTGTTTCAATGTTATTTCAGTCCCTGAGTTGGAGCACAGAGGCTGTTAAAAGCCTCTTTTGTTCTTTTTCTTCCCTGTAGGCTATGAGAGCCTTCTTCTTCTAGCGTTTGCCCTTCTTCCGTAGCCAGTCAACAGCGTCAGGTTGAGCCTGATGTAAAGTTTCGAGACCTCCTTTGAATCTGGAGAGGTGGCAGTCGTTGACTATGTGGGTCATAGTCTGTCTGTAGCCGCAGGGGCAGTTCGGGTCGTCTCTGGCTCCCCAGCGATGGAACATAGCGGCGCACCGGCCATGGCCTGTTCGATAGCGATTGAGGAGGGCCCAATCATAACGTGCTAGGTCAAAGCCGGGTTGACGTTTGCAGGGGTCTGTGATGAGATGTTTGTTCTTTACCTCAACTGACTGCCAACTCTGTTTCCAAGAGACTGGAACAGAGAAGTTCAGTGTAGGTATAGGGGACCAGATTGGGTGACGAGACGTCAAGCGTTGGACAGGGTGGGCGAAGATATCCGCGTATATTGTCAGGAGCGGTAGAGCGTAGACGTGGGAAATGAACTTAGATGATGCCGCATCCCGACGAATATCTGGCGGGGCAATGTTGCTAAGAACTGGCAGCCATGGAACCGGGGTGGAACGGATGGTTCCAGAAATAATCCTCATGGAGGAATATAATTTGGAATCGACCAAGTGGACATGGGGGCTACGGAACCATACTGGGGCACAGTATTCTGCAGTGGAATAGCATAATGCCAGAGATGATGATCGTAGTGTGGAAGCGCTCGCGCCCCATGAGGAGCTGGCCAGTCTTGCAATGATGTTATTCCTCGCGCCCACCTTTGCCGCAGTTTTTATGAGATGTTCGTGAAATGACAGAGTGCGATCGAGAGTAATGCCAAGATAGACTGGCTGGGCTTCATGCCGGATTCTTGTATTGCCAAGCTGCACATTAAGCTCACGCAAGGCCGAGGCATGGAAAACAGATGATACCGTTTTTTGCAGTGCTAGGGATTAGTTGCCATTTTTTACAGTAATCAGATATCAGAGACATGTCTTTCGTGAGTGTTTCCTCGAGGATGTCGAACTTTGATGCCTGAGTTGCACAGCAGATGTCATCGGTGTAGATGAACTTCCTTGAAGAAATTTCTGGGAGGTCATTGATGTAAATATTAAATAGCGTAGGAGCCAGAACAGAGCCCTGGGGGAGGCCAGTTGAGACAAGTCTCCATCATATGAGAGCCTGAGGGCTTTTAAACTATAAGTAGGCTTAATCACTTATACTAATCTTAGCTTAATCACTCGCTCCAGACCAAAAGATAAAGCAGTCATTATGCAAAGAGACTCTCACACCCCAAGGATCCAAAGCTCCAGGCTCAATTCAGCTTCTCTGCCAAGCGGGCAGCACTGCTGGGCCCTGTGTATTTATAAACAAGTCCGTCCTGTTTATAGTCTGGGCTTCTGAGGCATTTATTCACCATGATC
The DNA here is from genome assembly GCF_950295315.1 of Erinaceus europaeus. Classification (NCBI taxonomy): domain Eukaryota; kingdom Metazoa; phylum Chordata; class Mammalia; order Eulipotyphla; family Erinaceidae; genus Erinaceus; species Erinaceus europaeus. The sequence continues at coordinate 30,735,396 of NC_080178.1, forward strand.
TCATCAGAAGAACAATGTGGAAAGGCTCCCATTCTATAGCCCCACTGCTAGACCACTGAGGTGTAGTTCTTCTCCTCAGTTTCCTGGTTAGTTCTCTGTACCCAGGTGTCAGCACAGGGCCCCCCCCCCCCCTGGTGCTGCAGCCTCTGAGGGCAGTAGCAATGGACACTCACAGTTGCATTTGGTGAGTCTTAGGGGAATACTGTCCTTTCTTAAGCAGTTTTTTTGTTGGTAAAGCAGACTGGAGGTAGTTCCTCAACTGGTAAACTGTCAGATGGTTACCAGCTGCTCAATCTCTCTTTAGGCTCCTCCGTGTCCATGAGCCACATGTGTTTGCACTCACTGGTTTTTTGGTGGGTTTCTGAAGTTGTTCTAGTCCTGCCTTGTTGAGGTCCCAGGTGGTTTACTTTAGTATTCCTCTTTTTTTCTCTTTTTCAGACACACATGTAATACAACTGTTTCTCTCCATGTTCTATAACTTTTTATTATATTTTAGCTGAGCTGTCTTTTTTGTTTGTTTTTTTGTTTGTTTGTTTTGGATGGCTTCCTTTACTGTATCTTCTAGTTCACTACTTTAGTCATTGACTTCTCCCTTCAAGCTGGTGTTTTCCTCTAATGAATTTTTAAGCTTTGTTACTATATTCTTCATCTCTCTGATTTTTGTTTTGACTTCTTTCACAATTTCTCTGACTTTTTTGAAGCTTTCTTTTATTGAACTTCTCATTTTAGTTATACTCTAGGACTATAACTTTAAAAAAAAAAGACTTTTTAATTGCCATCAGAGTTACCGCTGCTGGTGGCCATTTTTTCCCTTTGTTTTATCAGGTAGAACTGGAAATAATTAAAAAAAAACTAAAAAAAAAAAAGAACTGGAAATAATTGAGAAGAAATGGGGAGATAAGAGAGAAAGAGTGAGAGAGACACCTGCAGCTCTACTTTACCACTTGTGAAGCGTCCCCCATTGTGGCCAAGGATGGAGGTGGGGATGTTTGTGCACAGTAATATGTGCACTCAAATGAGTGAGCCTTCACCTGGCCTCAGGACCAGAGCTTTGATGTCTTCTTTTGGAAGTTTATAAAGCTCTGCTGAATTTTGTGGGTTTTTTTTTTTCAAGCTGTAATATTGATCCATTATTGTGGGTAATTTTCTCTATTATCCCATTTTATTTTATGCTCCATAAAGATCTGAGGCATGGATCTATGATGGACTATCTCTGGGCAGTGACCAGGGATTTGTAGTCAAATGTATCTGGCTGAGGTAGGTTATACTCACCTGGGTGGTGACGAGAAATTCAGGGTTTCAGGTACTCTAGAGGCTGAACAAAAAATTTCCCCTTGATATTTGTGAACTAACATATTTCATCATGGAATGATTTTGCTAATATTACTGGACATCATGTATGTTTTAAGAAAATTACTCCTATATAAACAAATGATAAACTTTTCAGATGCTTATAAATCAAAGGAAAATACTGACTTTGGTGCTGTTCCCTATTTGTTAAATTGAAAAATAACTAAAAACTTAACACAAACAAAACAGTTGTGACAAAACCATTCAGTAATTTCCTGGGGAGAGGGATACTGAATTGTGATTATGGCTACATATAGGTATTTTTCTACCCACAAAGAACTGTACACTTAAAATAGGTATAGTTTATTTTTTGTGAAGTATTTGTTATAATAGGAGCTTTGCAAAACAAAATAGCAATGATTATAAAAATAACAAATTAAAAGCTGTCTGGGCTATTATACCAAAGAGATCAGTTAAGTTTAAATATCTAAGGAGTATGTATTAATAGGCTACTTTAAAAATCTTCTCTGGTTATCTATATCTCGTTTACATTTTAATAATAAAATTTCAGAATACCCACATTTCAAATTCATAAGAAGTTTCTATTTTTTATAAATCATTATTTGTAAGAACAAATAATGTTCTCAGTAGCAATGTATTATACCTACTTTTATGAAAATAAGACAAGTAGTAATGTAATGCACCTACCTTTATGAAAACAAGATGAACAGTAACAAGTAAATTTATCTTTAGGATAAATAACATTTATGCTTTTTCATAAAGTGGGTACAATTCAGCCAAATCTCCTAGTATCTTCAGGTAAAAGACGAAACTTGATTTTTTAAAAAATTATAAGCCATTGTAAAAAGTTGGCCTTAATAGAGAGTTATACCAAGCGTATGCTTCTATATTTTAATTCTTTGGAAGACTGCAATGCATTTGACAGTCTTTTGGTTAGCAAAAGAAAAAAAATCTGTAAAAACAGGCTCCCTTTCTCAAAATATTCATGATAAATTGTAGTTCTATTCTACTGAGTAAGTATAATTAATTGCCAAAGGTGAAATATTTTTAGTAATTCAGTGAGTTAATTTCATAATTATCCATTCATTTTCACAGTTTTCAGCTTGCTAAATTTCTTTTAAAATTCTTCTCTGGTTTAATTAAATGGTTTGCTTCTTGGGTTTATATAGTGAATACTGTTGAAATCTATTTGCTGTACAAATACTCACTGAGGTAGTTGAAACATTGTTCTTCATTTATGGTAACTGGACTCTCTACCCTCAGTTTCTTCCTCTGTTAGGTTGATATGTGTAGCAAGTAATAGAGAATTCTGATTTAAACAAATTTAAGAAAAAAGATGCAAGAAATTCAGGGTTAAAATGGTTCCCAGCACAGTATGATCATTTTCCAGTTATGTTCTCTACAATTATTTGTATTTTGTATATTTACATGTTAGTAACAGGATGACTGCAGCAAGGCAAGCACAACTTTTATCTAAAGACAGATTACCCTGGCCTCCCTTTAACTGAATGAAAACCTCTGCTAGAAGATCTTCACATCTCTCGTTGGCCACAACTAGACTGTTCATCCACCCTATAGCTTGACAAGTTAAAACAGTTGTAGCTGGGGAGTTGGGTGGTAGCACAGCGGGTTAAGTGCAGGTGGAGCAAAGCGCAAGGACTGGTGTAAGGATCCCGGTTGCAGCCCCTGGCTCCCCTACAGGGGAGTCACTCTCACAGGTGGTGAAGCACGTCTTCAGGTGTCTTTCTCTCCCCCTCTCTGTCTTCCCCTCCTCTCTCCATTTCTCTCTGTCCTATCTGACAACTACGACAACAATAAAACAACAAGGGCAACAAAAGGGAATAAATAAATAAATATTAAAAAAAACCAATTGTAACCTTTCTTGTGTCAAGAAAGGAAAGGCTAAACCTCTAAATAAAATGAGGACCTCTAATATGATTTAGAAAATTGGGACTGGGTAGCAACATTCTAGAAATGTGAAGGTTTTTAGATTTTTATTTCCCCAAGCAGAGTGCATGATAATGTATATACTTTCCCTGTTGAATGTTCTCCTGACTGTGAGACTGGTAGCCTTTTCAAGCATAGAACATCACATGTGAGAATACTCTATAGGAGAGTGAGTAGATGATAGCCACAAATTATAAGGTTAGCATACGTGGGGGAGAAGAGTCTTACAAGGAAAGGTTACAGATTTTTGACTGAATTCCTAATCACATTCCCCCCCCATAGGGGTTAAAGGTCATGTAAGGGATTTCAGTTAGAAGAGACAAAGAAGGTAACTAGGTTTATGTTTGTTAATAGATTGCTTTAGTGTTGAGTAGAAAACAGGTTGGGTTCTGGGATAGATTAAGGGAGCAGTAGTCTCTAACTATTGCTGGGGTCCTGATGAGAGTTTATAGTAGTAAATATGATGACAGGTGACTGAGGCTGACATATAAAGGAGAAGAAAGTGAATGAAAGGGGCTGGGTGATGGCACACTTGGTTAAGTACACACATCACAGTGCGAAAGTTACACAGATTCAAGCCCCTTGTCCCCACCTGCAGGGAGAAAACTTCATGAGTGATGATGCAGTGCTGCAGGTGTCTCTCTCCCTCTTTGTTTCCCTCTCTCCTCAATTTCTCTCTCACTTTATCCAACAATGCATAAATAAGTAAATAAATAAACAAAAGAAAGTGAAAGACAAACTCTTTCTGTAAAAAGCCAGATAGTAGATATATTTTTGGTTTTGTGGACTGTAAGATCTCAGTTGCAGTTTCCAACTTTTGCAATACATAAAAAATAAAATATAGAACTAGATAGCATGGCTGTTTTCAAGAAAACCTTATTTTATAGGCACTGAAATTTGTACTTTATATGCCTTAAAGTTGCACATATTGTTCTTCTTTTCATTATTATTTTTTAATTTTAATTTTTACTAATTTTTATTTACAAAATGGAAATATTGACAAGACTATAGGATAAGAGGGGTACCACTCCACAGTGTTTTCACCATCAGAACTCTGTATCCCATCCCCTCCCCTGATAGCTTCCCTATTCTTTATCCCTCTGGGAGTATGGACCCAGGGTCATTATGAGATGCAGAAGGTGGAAGGTCTGGCTTCTGTAATTGCTTCCCCGCTGAACATGGGCGTTGGCAGGTTGATCCATACTCTCAGCCTATCTCTTTCTTTCCCTAGTGGGACAGGGCTTTTTATTATTTTTTTAATGATAGAAGATTGGCCTACAAGGTATAATTTTTGACTTGTGCTATAGTTTCTTGTAAGCTTTTTTTTTTTTTTTTGAGGTATAAATCAGGATTTAGAACTTTACAATTCTTGGAATTGATTTATCAAATCATATTAAAAAGGTATCAAGCCTCTTTGCTTTGGGCCTGGAGAATAGTATATTGGCCAAAAAAAAAAAATTTTTTTTTTTAAAGTGGAAGACAAATTTCAAAGTTGACTTGGAATGTATTTTCTATTTTTAGGTGAATATGATGGTTTTATGTTTTGGATGTCACTTTGGAAACCTAATAAAATCTTCCTCAGGTTACCTGATAGTCCCTAGTGCCCCTCAGTTATTTAAATTTTCTTCACCTAATAAACAGAACTTTTCAAATGATGTTTGAGTATTTCCCTGATACTGGAAAGGTGATTTTGCAAAAACTACATAAATAACAAGATGAGACATCAGTAAAGTATTAATAAAAGAGCTTTAACATATTAGAAACCTAAAAAGTGAAGTTCTTGATAGTCATGATAGTAGAAAACCTATAAAATGGTTTATTAAAATCTACTTTTTAGTATCCCAACAGCACAAGTTGTCAAGGTGAACTGTAATTGAACCATAATTTATTTTTGGACACTTGGAAACAATTTAAGAGTTAAAAAAATACCTTAAAAAACTAGTTTAAGAAGTAATATTCTCCCTTTGTAAGACATGCAAATTGCCAAGTATAAGGTAAATTCCTAAAGTTCAACCATGTGTTATATTAATGTTTGTTGTATCCCCATAATTTTTAAAAAACTAATATTTGTGTTTACTGAAGCTTCAAAAGTACTAACATTTTTAAAAAGATTTTTAAAATATTTATTTATTTATTTATTCCCTTTTGTTACCCTTGTTATTTTATTGTTGTAGTAATTATTGTTATTATTGATATTGTTGTTGTTGGATAGGACAGAGAGAAATGGAGAGAGGAGGGGAAGACAGAGAGGGGGAGAGAGAGATAGACACCTGCAGACCTGCTTCATAGCCTGTGAAGCGACTCCCCTGCAGGTGGGGAGCCTGAAGCTCGAACTGGGATTCTTAAGCTGGTCCTTGAGCTTTGTGCCACCCACTGTGCTACTACTTGACTCCCACAATTTAACTTTTTAAAAATTTTTTTAAAAAAAATTTATTTTCCCTTTTGTTGCCCTTGTTGTTTTTCATTGTTGTAGTTATTATTGTTGTTATTGATGTCATAGTTGTTAGATAGGACAGAAAGAAATGGATAGAGGAGGAGAGAAAGACAGACACCTACAAACCTGCTTCACTGCTTGTGAAGCGACTCCCCTGCAGGTGGGGAGCTGGGGTTCGAACCAGGATCCTTATGCAGGTCCTTGCTCTTTGCGCCACGTGGGCTTAACCCATTGTGCTACCGCCCGACTCCCCACAATTTAACTTTTAAAAAACTTCATAATTTATGTTTTATAAAACATCACATTTTATTTTACTGCGTGACTCTTACGTGCCATATTGTGTAGGAAGACTTTTAAATATGTATTCAATTAAGACAAAGTATATTGTAGTAAATTATTTATACTTTCTTTTCTGGTATAGATTTTAGAAATGTGCACAATGAAAATGAAACTAAATTCGCCAGCCAGATATCTTTACGATTTATGTGGCAGAAAAATTAAAGATATTTCAAAGGGTAAGTAATCTATATTAGTTCAAAAAATTTTTTTTTATTTTGCACATTTAGCCGGAAAACAGATTTAGCAAAATTGTTTAATTATAATGTAGATATGTAATTCTTAATAAATAATTAAAAAGATTAACATTTTAGTAATCTTTTCTTTCAGCATGGGCATTTCTGTTACTACCTCAAGAATATGCCAAATTGGGTGCTGAGTGGTGGCACAGCTGGTTACCATGTGAGAGGACCTACCTAAGTTGTAGTCTCTGGTCCATACCTGCAGGGGGGGATACTTCACGAGCTGTGAAGCAGATCAACAGGTGTTTATGTCTCTCTCCACCTCCCTTCTCAATTTCTTTGTATTTTTTTAATATTTATTTTATTTATTCCCTTTTGTTGCCCTTGTTGTTTTATTGTTGTAGTTATTATTGTTGTTGTCGTTGTTGGATAGGACAGAGAGAAATGGAGAGAGGAGGGGAAGACAGAGAGGAGGAGAGAAAGATAGACACCTGCAGACCGGCTTCACCACCTGTGAAGCGACTCCCCTGCAGGTGGGGAGCCGGGGTTCGAACCGGGATCCTTATGCCGGCCCTTGTGCTTTGCGCCACCTGCGCTTAACCCGCTGCGCTACAGCCTGACTCCCCCCTTCTCAATTTCTATCTGTTCTATCAAATCAAGAAAGAAAGAGGGGAAGAAAATAGTAGATGTAAGGCATTGAGCTCCAGTGATAACTCTGGTGGCAATATATATATATATATATATTTTAAATCCCACTAGTTTTCTTAACACACAAACATGTTTAAGTTATGGAGGCTGGAAAGACCACGTACAAGGCAGATTCAGTGTCTGATGATTCACAGACTACTGTTTTTCTCAAGTGTGTCTTCCCATGGTGGAAGAAGCAAGTTTGTTCTCTTGGGTCTTGTATAAGGAGAGTAAGTTCACTCACAAGTGTTCCACCCAGATGATTTATTGTTTATAATTTTAGCAACTAACATTATATATTGGGTACTTGGTTTCATCATATTAATTTCAAGGAGCTACATTCAGCAGAAGTTTACATCTTAAAACATTTTATGGGTATTTTAAGCTTAGTAAGCCATAACTTAATAAACAAAGCAAATTAGTAGATTTTCATAATTTAATAGAAAAATCCTATGTAGACATCTTTTAAAAGAGAAAAGTGAGGGACTGGGTTGTAACTTAGCTGGAATTGTGTTCTTACTATGAGACATGGGTTCAAGTCTCAATGCCGCATGGAGGAACCATGGATAGCACTGGAGGAGCCCCATGGAAGTTGGAAAAGGTGTTGTGGTGTCTCTCTGTGTCTATCTGTGTCTTGTCTCTAAAATAATGTTTGAAAAGAAAGAGATCAGTGAGAAAATACTCTACTGTTTGTTCAGGAGTTTAAAATATTAACTTGTAAGGTAGAGGATTTTTTCAAAATTTATGAAATGTGCTTTAAGACAGCTTTATTGTTATCCATTACCTCCCTGCCAAAAACGTTATTTGAGAAAAGAAGCAAATTGGACTAAAAGCCCATTTCTGTCTGGACTTTTAACTGTAAATTATTCCTTCAGTATGAATTACCCACTTCCCCTACTCCTTCCTTTCTGGTAATCCCTAATTGATTTTCAAGTTGAAAGGTTAATTTTGTTTTATCTATTTCATCTATTCATTTTCTCTATATGCTGTATATATGTGAAGCCATACATTGTCCATCGGATTTATCTCGCTTAATATATGATCTCTTGATCCATCCATGTTGTTACAAGTGACAGGGCTTCATCTTTTTTTTTATAGCTATGCAATATTTCATTGTCTCTATATACCATATCTTTGAGTTAGTGAGTACTTATGTTTTCCCAGCTTATAACTATTTTTCAATTTTTTTATTATTTATTTATAAAAAGGAAACACTGACAAAACCATAGGATAAGAGGGGTACAACTCCACACAATTCCCACCACCAGAACTAATCCCATCCCCTCCCTTGGTAGCTTTCCTATTCTTTAACTTCTGGGAGTATGGACCCAAAGTCATTGTGGGATGCAGAAGGTAGAAGGTCCGACTTCTATAATTGCTTCCCAGCTAAAAATGGGCAAATGGGCGTTGACAGGCCGATCCATACTCCCAGCCTGCCTCTCTCTTTCCCTAGTGGGGGTGGGGTTCTGGGGAAGTAGAGCTCCAGGACACATTGGTGGGGGTTGTCTGTCCGGGGAAGTCTGGTTGGCATCCTGCTAGCATCTGGAAACTGTTGGCTAAAAAGAGAGTTAACATATAAAGCCAAACAATTGTTGACTAATAATGAACCTAGAGGCTGGAATAATGCAGATGAAGAGTTGGGGTGGCAGTCTCTGTTCTGTAGATAGCCAGTAGGCATATTTTAGTTATGTCCCAAATGGCTTTTGGCTATACTAGTTTTTTTTTTTTTCCCTGAGCCTGAAATCTGATATGCAGGTGGATCCTAGTTATTGTCTGGGGAGATGATATCATGGCTGGAAAAGGATCAGAAAGCTGGATCTGGGAAGAGAGTAGCTCCCTAATATGGGAAAGTTGTATGAATATTGTTGACTGTAAACCCCATCGATTTGATCTGATCTGGGACTCATATTCAGCTTAGGAGCCTATGTGACCTCTGCATCCCTGTAGATACAGCTTCACATTCTGTGGTCATCAGTAGGAACATTCCAGGCTTCCCCCATATCAGGACCCATCTTCCTCAGGTGTAGCATAGAGTATGTTGTCCAGCCTCCCTTCAAAGGATGGAACATTCTCTACCATTTTTGATCCAAGTTGAGGGCAAGGTCCTCTGGGGGTCCACAAAGGGGTCTGTTTTGTTGTTTCTGATATAGATGACCGGTAACAATCGTAAGAGTGTTTTATTCGAGGTCTAGGCCCTTCATGTCTGCTTGGGAATCTCAGGACTCCCCGACTAGGGCCCCAGCTGATGAGGTGGCCTGATAGTGACTAAAGAGTCATCCTTAAAGTATGCCAGTCTCTTGCCCTTATTCAGCTTTTACAGTCCTTGCTTTGATAAGGATAGCTTGGGGGTGAGTGATGGAAGTATAATAGGAAATAGGTGAGGAAGGTATCTAAGTCTAAGTAGACACTATTTCATTAGGAACTTCATACTGACTCACTGTAGACTATTGTGTAATTTTGCTTCCAGGTATATATTTTGCTCTAATTTATGGATACATGTGAACATATGACCTATCTCATTGGACCTGGTCTATATCTAGGTTTTGAGACTTTGTTGGGAAGGTTTTTCATTTTTTTAAATTTATAAAATGGAAATATTGACATGACCATAGGATAAGAGAGGCACTACTCCACACAATTCCCACCGCCAGAACTCTGTATCCAATCCTCTCCCTTGATAGCTTTCCCATTCTTTATCCTTCTAGGAGTATGGAGCCAGGGCCATTATGGGGTGCAAAAGGTGGGAGGTCTGGCTTCTATAATTGTTTCCCTGATGAAGATGGTCATTGACAGGTTGATCCATACTCCCAGCCTGTCCCTCTCTTTCTCCTAGTGTGGTTGGGAACTGGGGAAGTGGGGCTCCAGGACATATTGGTGGCACCGTGCCCAGGGAAGTCGACTAGATTGGCATCATAATAACATCTGGTACCTGGTGGCTGAAAAAGAGTTAAGATATAAAGCAGAACAAATTGATGACTATTCATGAACATAAAGGCTGGAATAGTGCAGATGAAGATTTGGGGTCTCCATTTTCAAAGCTCTTGTGAATACTTAACTATTAACTAGTACCATTTGATAACAGTATTTACCTGTAGCCCATCTGTAGCATAGGGGTTCCTTCCTGATGGACTTTTTCTTCAGGGTGAAAGTGCCATTATTAAAATTTATTTATCTGGAAGTTGGGCGGTAGCGCAGTGGGTTAAGCGCATGTGGCACAAAGTGCAAAGAACGGCATAAGAATCCCGGTTGGATCCCCTGGCTGGGAGTCACTTCACAGGCGGTGAAGTAGGTCTGCAGGTGTCTATCTTTCTCTCCCCCTCGCTGTCTTCACCTCCTCTCTCCATTTCTCTCTGTCCTATCCAACAACAACAACACCAATAATACCTACAACAATAAAACAATAAGGACAACAAAAGGGAATAAATAAATATTAAAATAATAAAAAATATTTATCTTTATTGAAATTTTGTACCCAGTCTGGGGAGATATCATAGTGATTATGCAGAAAGACCTTCATGATGGAGGAACCAAACATTCCAAGTTCAACCCCTAGCACCACCAGAAGCGAGCAGTTAGCCATAATGTGGTAAAAATAATAAATAGAATTTTTCCCCTTCTCTGTCACAGTGGCTAGAATTTTTCTTATGGTTAGTATACTTTATAGTCACAAACCTGTATTCATAAGTAGACAAATAATACATTTTCTTAAGTGCCTATATTACCTTGAATTATTAAGATTTCTATCTTACTTGGAATTTTAAATTCTATTTGAGTGTACACTTTTGGAATTAAAACTATAGAGAACCTTGATTAAGATGAAAGGCTCATATTTTGAAAGTTGATTCCTTCCATACACATTTCCAAATGTGGTATAACAGAAGAATTACTTATCAAAATAGAAAATTCTGACTTTGAGGCATGATACTTCATGGATGCCAGAGGCACTCAGATTCATACCTTATGCTTCATGTGTCCCATAAGTGTGCTATTATCACATTTTAATGCATGCCTTGCCTTTTATTTTTGCATCCTTATAAAAGATTATGCCAGCTGAAATTAGCTGATACAACTACTAACATGTGGAAACATAACAAGTTCACTGGACTTAATTAAAGTACTGGAAGAAACTAATCCTTTTAGAGGAACTTCCAGTCTGTAGCACCCTAGTCACTTAACATTAGATTTCTCATTTTTTTTCTTTGTTTGATTTTGTGCATTAGATGATTGATTAACTTTTATGTTCTATAATCTTCTGAACTTCAAAATGGAAAAGTGGTTATAAACTTTTATGTTCCATGGTCTTTTGAACTTTAACTTGTGAAAAGTGGTCAAATGCTATGTGGAAGTTAAATAACAATGCTTTGACTTTAGGTTTTTCCTGTGCTTGGTTGTTTTGTGTCAAAAGAAAACAACTGAGTTGGGGAGATAACATTAATAGTTGTGCAAACAACTTTCATTGTTTTTGTTTGTTAGTTAGTTAGTTTTTAACCAGAGCACTGTTTAGCTCTGGCTTATGGTGTTACAAGGGATTGAACCTGGGACTTTGGAGCCTCAGGCATGAGAGTCCGTTGGCATAACCATTAGGCTATCTACCCTCTGCCCGCAAACAACTTTCATGCCCTAGTTTTTGAGATCTCAGGATCAATCCCCAGCAGTATCATAAACCAGAGCTCAGCAGTGTTCTGGGAATGAAAGAGAGAGAGCAAAAGAGAGAAGAGAGAAGAAAGGAGAGGAGAGAGAGAGAGAAAGGAGAAGGGAGAGGGGAGGGAGCAAGAGAAGGAGCAGTGGAAGCACTCCACTGCAAGCATACTACATTTGCATACCTGAGGTGTTTGTTGCCACAAGTTTAGTCCCTCATGCTACAGCATGGCAAAACTAAGAAGTGCCCTGTTTTCTTTCTCATGCTTTCTCTCATGAGTATAATTTTTTTTCAAATGATATACAATGGTATGATCACAGCTGTTAGATGACACAGAGAGAGAAAGTTTCACAAGTGGTGAAGCAGTGCTGCAGGTGTCTCTTTTGTCCTCCCTATCTCTCCCTTCCACTCAATTTCTGGCTGTCTCTATCCAATAAATAAATAAATATAATAAAAAACTAAAAGAATAAAAGAGAGAGAGAGAGAGAGAGAGAGAGCAGCAATGACAAAATTAAACAATCAAGTAGAGGAGAACTACCCCTTATGTAAAGATGTCACATTTCTTGGACAGTCTTCATGCTAGAATAGCATTTCTGCTGGACATACATAAACATGAATTCTTTAAAATATACTTGGATAAAACCACTAAAAATCTATATACTTTTAAGACCAGAGCACTAAAGAGTAATTGTGAAGATAGAAGAGAATGTAAACAGCCTGGATAGGCATTTTAGTGTACTACTTTGGAGGATATTAAACTGCAGAAGATTAAGTGTGAGCCAATGCAGATGAAAAAGATTAAGTCAATGAAACTTCTTTTAAGATAGATACAAGAAGAAACATTGATTTCAGTAATGATTCAAGCATGACTGGGGATGACCCTTTTTGGTCTTGGAACTCCAATGCAGTAGCCAAGCTAAGATTTTAAAATATTTATTTATTTTTCCCTTTCATTCTGGTTAAAGGATAGGATAGATTTCTGCTTCTACTCTGATGGCTTCCTTTGCTTTAGAAAAAAAAAATACATGTTCAACAACCAAACTTTCATACAATAGTGAAATAATTTCCCTGCTTAGCAGTCATATAGAACTATTTGTTTAAAGAAGCACTAAGAAGTGTCAGATCTATTACACAGTTAGTGTCAGATTTTGACTGAGTTGTTCAATAACACTTCAATTCCTCTAGCATTTCTTAACTTTTCATTCTCTTTGGTATAATTATCATATTGTGATGAATCAGAGGTAACACTGTTTCTCTTGGAGGGAAAATCCTCTGTCTCTTGGGATTTTTGTGAAATTGCTATTCCAATAACTAATCTCTGCTCCACTGTGAATCTTTCTGAGGCATGGTTGGCAGTGCATATTTTACCTTAGAAGTTTCTGGAATGAGTTAGAATAGTACATTAATTAACTTAACATTAGGACTATGCTATGGAACTAGGGAGAAGGCATAATGGTTATGCAAAAAAGGCTTTCATGCCAGTGGCACCAAAGATCCCAGGTTCAATTACCAGCACTACCAGAAGCCAGAGCTAAGTTGTGCTCTGGTCTTTCTCTGAGTATATTTTCCCTTCAGTATCTCTTACTCTTTCTCATTAAAACACACACACACACACACACACACACACACACACACACACACACACACACACGGTATGGAACATTAGATGTTTACTTCTTATTTAATTTCTTATCCAAATTATGTCAAGTAGTATGGTGCAAAATATCTATATGGGCTGTAGGATACCTTGAATTTCAGTGTTAACTTTTCTCATTGTTTTTTGGGGAGAAACTAAATTCAAAGTATAAAATTCCCCAAATATTCAAAGAAGTTGAACTTGCCCTTAATTTATATTCAGCCCCACTGCTAGCCTTTTGGAGGCCTAGTTTGACTGGAAATCCTCCAGCAACTACTGTTTGGGTGCCAGCAGTGGGCATCATCCCTCAGGACTTCAGCAGTTATACTGGATCTACATCAACTTTCTCATATCTCTACTTCCAGCTGAATCCATGGATGATGAAAGCATCAGTCCCATGCCCAGCATATTTAAACAGAAGTCAATCCCTAGTTTCTGGTGTGACTAATCCAAATAAAATGATATTTCTAGGACCCTTTGTTTGGCTTGATCCAGACCCACATAAATGTTGCCAAAGATCATAGCTGAAAGCATGGTGAAGGCAGAATAGATAAAACATCTTCATCTCACTTTTTTGAATATGCCAGTTGATCCATAGTGTTGAGCTTGATTTAAACCTATGATTTAACTCACCGGAAAGCAAAAATCCTACCAACACATTATAGTTATTATAGCATTATAGTTATAATACCTTGAGGGAAAATTTGTCCCCTTTGCCAAGGAGGCTTCATAAAATATTCTCTGATGTTCAGGAGATGGGCAGTGGTGTACCTGGTAGAGCACACATGCTAGCATGTGCGAAGACACAGGTTCAAGCCTCAGTCCTCATCTGCATGGGGAAACTTCACAAGTAGTAGAGCAGTGCTGCAAGTGTCTCTCTTTGTTTCTTTTTTAAATTTCCCTCTTTTCTCTCAGTTTCTTCCTGTCTCTATCACACACACAAAAAAAAAAGAAAAGAAAAGAAAGAAAGGAAGAAAAAATGATGAATGAAAGAAAATAAGTCATTCTGATTTTGCAGTCAGAGTTAAAAAAAAAACTCTATTATGTAACTTACTTAATTAACTTGGGCATGCTATTTAGTCTCTCCACGAGTCAGTTTAATAATACATAAAATAGGAATTAAATATTATTAGTGAATTAATACTGATTTATAATAATATCAGGTAATAAGGATAAAGTTCCACACCACTTCTATCACCAGAGTTCTGTATCCATATCCCCCCACCCCAATGATAACCACCATAGTTCTCCCAAGGTTTTAGAAGTGAGCTGACTACTTTTTTTTTAAATATTTATTTTATTTATTTATTCCCTTTTGTTGCCCTTGTTGTTTTATTGTTGTAGTTATTATTGTTGTCATTGTTGGATAGGACAGAGAGAAATGGAGAGAGGAGGGGAAGACAGAGAGGAGGAGAGAAAGATAGACACCTGCAGACCTGCTTCACCGCTTGTGAAGCGACTCCCCTGCAGGTGGGGAGCCGGGATTCAAACCGGGATCCTTATGCCTGTCCTTGTGCTTTGCGCCACCTGCGCTTAACCCGCTGCGCTGTAGCCCGACTCCCTGACTACTTTTTTTTTAAGTTCTTATATTTCAATTATTTTTAAAAAATTGTTTCTTTTTTTCTTTATTTGCTATTAAGTAGAGACAGAAATTGAGGAGGGAAGGGTAGATAAAGAGGGAGCGAGACAGACACTTGCAGCCCTGCTTTGCCACTCATGAAACTTTCCCCTGCAGGTGGGGATCAGAGGCTTGAACCTGGGTCCTTGCACACTGTAATGTGTGCACTTAACCAGGTGTGTTACCACCTGGCCCCTCAATTCATTATTAAAATAGGTATTTTTGTGCTTACTTTTAAAAAGCTGTTGCAAAGATTAGATGAAATTTCTTTTTAATAGGTTCTCCTACTTGGTAAGCATTATGTAATGTCATTATTGCTGTCTTTATTATATTCAAAGGGTGCTGAGAGTTAAAGTAGCACAACATTTGGAAATTAACATTGTTAATAGCTCCAGTTAGAAAGATTTGTTTGAGGTACTGCTCTTATTGCAAAGTATTGCAAACATCTTAGTGTCTTCCCTCTGAGTGCCATGTTTCTGGATTCTGTAAGTACAGTCTGATGGCTTGGATCTTTATTTTGGGAATAGTGTTTTCAATACTGGGTCACAGTCACTGATGTATTGATCTCTGGCTATGGAATTGTTTAATCCCAAGAAATTTTCCTCAGTGTAACATTCTCTTCATCTTTTCAGTTCTAACTGCAGAATAACTTTTAGTAAATTTCAGAACTGAAGCAGCTCTTCATGTCTATGAAGCTAATATTCTTGGATGTCCAAAGAGGACCAACATTACTGCCCTTTCCTCCTGAAGATGTGGTTTTCCTTCCTTTTTGAAATGTTACTGGTCTTGTAATCTTCTTGTCCTCTTTTTCTGCAGTATTTGTTTCTACTTTGTTTCTGTTCCTTTCAGAAAAGTTTCCTTTTCTAACAGGTCTAGGACTTCATGTTTGCTACAGTTGAGTTCTTTCTTTCCTTTTATATTCACCTTGGTTGTTGGTGCCCATACTTGTTCTTCTTTAACATATTCCCTTGGATATTTTTCTTATCAAATCTCTTTAGAGTGAGAGCTTTGAAGTCAATAAATTCCAAGCTTGTCAATAATATCCTTTGTTCAAACTAGTCTTACCTATTTTCACCTCCCTGAGTTAAATAATCTTACCCAGGATGTATTTTCCCACAGTCTAACATCTAATTTAGCTCTGGACTCCTTGATCTGTTGTTTTTCTCCCTGTTTCCCTTGTAATAGAATCCATTTTGCCTTTGCCTTTCTTTAGTCATAAGCCCATAAATTTTTAGAGTTCTGTAAATGCATTGAGTATTTTATACTAATCTTCCTAAGTATTCTCTTTTCTGCCATATTTAGATTTTATATATATAATCTTTATATAACTGTCTCATTCTCAAAAGAAATCCACCAAGCTCTCTTACTATTGTCTTCAAGTCTTCATAGTATTTGAGGTTCTAGGTCACCTGTGGGAACTTTTTGAGTTTGTCCTTTTAGATCTTATCTTTTTTTAAATAAACATTCTATTAGTGATTTAAAAGATTATAAGATAATAGGAGTAAAATTCCACACCATTCTCACCACCAAAGTTCTGTACCCCCACTTCCCTCCAGTGATAACCACCATAATTCTCTCAAGGTTGCAAATATTTGTTCTTCATTTTCTTACTTATTTCACTTCTGGTTCCATCAATTTAGTTCCAAAGGACACATTATAGTCTTTTTTTTTTTTTATCTGCTCAGCAGTACTCCATTGAGTAAATGTCCCATAACTTTTTTTGGAGGGTTATTTGTAAGACTGAAATTAGTGATTTTTATTCCATTGTTATAGGGCATTACCCCCCAACTCTTAAGTATTATTCATAGTTTTTTTTTTTAATTCCCCCTGCCATTTTAAACATTTAATCAGGAAAATGAAAAGCATGAATTAGAAAAGCACATGGGTCATTGGGGCAAAGGCGGCTGCCCTAGTACAGAAGTTGATGCTCATTTTTATTCACTTCTAACGTCCAATCTTCACTTCCTTTCTTAGCCACAGCTACATCTATTACAACTACTGGGTGCCCTTCTTTTTTCCTTTTACCTCTCCAATAAGAGAAGCAGTGCCCGACTTTATCAGGTGTTCTCCAGATTCTCTTCCTGCTCAGTGATGAGGTAAAAACGATTCTTTGTCACATAAGCTACAGGTCCTACTGGAACTGGGATTCATAAACCTCAGGTTATCTTCCCCTAACATTTCCCCCTCTGGGAGTATGGACCAAAATTCTTTTGGGGAGTACAGAAGGAAGGGGTTCTGGCTTTTGTACTTGCTTCTCAACTGGATATGAATATTGGCCTGTAGATCCATATTCCCAGCCTGCTAAGATCTCATCTTTATTCCTCTGTTAATTTCACTTAAGCCGGTTAATGTTTCTGACATTGTTATATTACAGTATTTTCTCCTTTGAAAATAACCTTTTTAATAGTAGTTAGGCATGATGTACTCTCACACCTGGTCTTCAGGATTTTAATTTCTCCTTTTCTTTCCAGCCTGACTGCTTGATTTTAAATGTACTATTTAAAAATAATAGTGATATGTCACTTAGTATCTAGAAGAATATGTGGATCAGTTAGAAGAACAGCTCATATCCTATGGAGCTTGCTTTGCTGTCCATACAGCACACACTCAAGTCCCAGTACCAAATGGGAGCACCACAGCACCAGGAGCAGCTTTGGCCCTGTGCTGTCTCTTCCTCTTTCTCTGTGTCTCTATCTGGATGAAGAAAATGTGTCCTGGGAGCAGTGAAATCATACATGGGAGACCTTGGCTTATAAAGCAAACAGAGAGAGAGAGAGAGAGAAACAGAGAGAGAGAGAGAGAGAGAGAGAGAGGAAGGAGGAAACTGTATGTGAAATAACCTTAGATTTGTGTGTCTTGTCCACAATTTTTAAAGGAATTTCATTTATTATGTGAAATACTCATTTCAGTTACAGCTATTTAAAGATTTCAAAATAATTTACTTTAGAATCTTAAATTTTCCTCAGATTTAAGGTCCAATTTATGATTAAATACTTTCCTTTTAATTAAGTATGCTTATGTTAAAGGATAGAAACTAGACTTTTTGGTGAGAAACAAGATCTATGGTTTATAATACTATAGACCTGAAATCTCTATCCTGTTATGTGACCTATAGCCATGCTACTTCAGCAGTCTTTTTTTTTTTTTTTTTTTTAAGGAAACATTTAAGTATGTTTGTCTCCTTTCAATCTTGACTTTCTTTTTACTATACTTCTATTCCCCAAATGTTATAAAATGTAAAGACACTCTTCTTGAAGAGGGATGCCATGAAGCAATTATTCATCAGCCCTCAAATTTCTTTAGACTTTGTGGAATGTATAAATATAACCAGGTATGGGTCTTTTGGGGGTAGGAAAGGTGCCTCTCAAAAACCTTCAGACTTACCTTGGGACTATGCTTTCCGTGTCTTGCTTCACTTCCATGTTTCCTTAGACCTGGACCTTGGTGTTTCCTAGTAGATGTGAGCTATCCTTGTTACTTGGACAAAAAATAAAATTGCTAAGTAACCACTGATTTATTGATCTACAGAGAATATTTTGTTAAGACTTGATTTTTAAAAGGTTTTCTTTTCCCTTTCTTTTTTTTTCTTACTTTTTTAATGGCAGTTGGAGACCTCCCATTATAATTGGATCACTGTCATCTTTTATTAAATGAGTGAATGCAGAATTGTGTGATATGAACATTCACAAAGCAGTCTAATCTGTGCATAGATTCATTAGTATCTGTCAGAAATTCCCTTTTGAAGTCTTTGAAACATAGACTCTCTTTTATATTCATGAAGATGTGTTCATCACTCTAGGTTTTGTTGGGCTAACTTGGTTCAGTGTTTGTCTAATTTTTAAAACTTTACTCTTTTTTCCTTCTTGAGGTTTGTCTTTCTGGTGTCAGATTTTTATGGTTCTTATTTCTCAGTTTTTGAACTTTAAGACCAAAAATTTTACTGCTTTGACATGGCATGACCGGGGTTCAAGTCTGGCCCCTACCACACTGGCAGAAGCTTTGATAATATTCTCCCCCCCTCCCCTCTGTGTGTGTGTGTGTGTTTCTATCTGAACTGTCAGCTTGGAACAGTGAGGCTCCTGTGGTCACCAACACAAAAGAAAACAAAAACAAGCAAACATCATCAACAACAGCAAAAAAATAAAACTACTTTATGAAATGCATGAAAAAATAAATGTCAGTAAGGAAATTTCCATTGTAATTACTAAACTAAAACAAAAATATTTTAGTTTATATCA
The DNA here is from genome assembly GCF_950295315.1 of Erinaceus europaeus. Lineage (NCBI taxonomy): Eukaryota > Metazoa > Chordata > Mammalia > Eulipotyphla > Erinaceidae > Erinaceus > Erinaceus europaeus. The sequence continues at coordinate 30,754,424 of NC_080178.1, forward strand.
CATTTTAAATATAATTTTTAAATTTTATATACCAAATAAATATTTAAAAACAAGGTATATAGTTTTTTTTTTTTTTTTCTTAAGCAGAGCACTGTTGAACTCTGGTGTGGGGGATTAAACCTGGGACTTTAGAACCTCAGGCATTAGTCTCTTTACATAACCATTATACTGTCTACCCCTGCCCTAAATACAAGCTATATTGTGGTTTTACAATTTTATCTAAGGAAAGCAAAACAGCTTTACTCACAGTAGTGACTTTTAGGTCTCTCTGAATTAAGTATGTGTGTACCAGCTATTACTAGTAGTACTGGTTTTGATTTGATAAAAATAAGTAAAAAACAAAGAAAAGGTTGCAGTTACATCTTTTAAAGACTTGTATTAGTTGTACTTTATAATGTGACATTAGGATTTTGAGACATTTATTTATTTTAAACTTTTTTTACTGAGTGGGTTAATGCATCACAGGATTTTGAGACATTTAACAATTAACTTGTATTTGAATGTTACCTATGTATGTATGTGCTTTGCAATTTTAATTTGTCCCTCAGTTTTACTGTTTTCTATTACACCTTTTGCTACTGGGTCAAAAGTTAATTGGCACCCCAGTTAACACAATTTGGATTCAGCTTTCTGAGAAACAATAAAAAATAATATTGTAAAATATAATTAGAGCAAGAAATTAGACAATGAAATTTCTATTGACTTTTACTTCTAATTTTTATTGATTTTGTTAAGTTTTATGCATTACTTTCCAAGACTAACTCAAAGATAATACTTTTTATTTTTGTATAGAACTTTAAAATTTACAAAAACACATCATGTATATTCAATTATTACATATTGGTGTAAACCACAAGTATATAAAAATAGATTAGATGTAATTAATTCTCAATATTTCTTTAAATAATCATAAAGTATTTCATAGATAAATTTAGTTACTTTACATTTTTATTAGCTATCAAATATGTTAGATGCCTAAGAAAATGAGTTCACAAGATACTTGTATTTTCAAAGACACATACTATTACTTATGTTAAAGGGAGAGGCAAAACTCCGGCAACAGGTTCACAGCTTATTTCTACTTGTATAAATCAAGTTATTTAAATAAATTAATTGTGTATACTGACCTGTTCTACCAGTGTACTACTGGGGGTGTATTTAAAAAAAAAAAAAAGATGTGCATGGTGGTGGAAGTAGAAAGAGGCATAAAGCGTATTGGAAAACTACCAAATGTCCCCTGCAAATGGGCCCTATTCAGAATCAGTAAGCGTATGATGAGTGAAGTGGTTTTGAATATCGCCTTTAGATTCCATGCTGTTACAAGGCCGGCCCTGAACATGGCAACTCTTATTTCCACACACAGTACCTCTTCACTCTCAATTTAACCCCAAAATCTGATGAACCCATTACTCCATACTTGATTTCATGGAACAAGGAGTAGATATAGTTACAAATGATCAATCACAAGCCGTGAACCAAAGCAGCAAGGCATTAACAATTCACACCATTTCGGTCCACTTGCTCAAGCAGAAGATGTGCCAGCATATTTAATGCACAGCTACTTCGTTCAGTTTAAGAACAGACATGACTCATGCTTCATTTCCAAAACAGAAGAGACTAAGATTTCATACTTCCTAAGCCCCCACATCAACATTTCCCCATATATCAGCAATTAAAATAACCAAGTGCTATATAAAGGTCACATGTTTAAATTAAATTTTACTCAGGTAAGAACAATATGACCTATGATATTCTTCCTCCCATTGCATCCCTGTTCTGTTTGATCCTATCATATAAATCAATGTCTCTTACAGCAGTATTATAACACTGTAGACCCCACAGGCAATCTGCCGTCAGTTTAATAGGATCACTGAAAAACTAAAGCAGCTGTGAAAGATTGCTCTAACTACAGCAATTGTGTTCTTGTCATTTTGTTCAGTGAAGGAAAAATCCAAATTTGGGTAGGCATCGGTATTTAAGAAAACGAATGCTAAATCTTATAAGTACCTTAGGGACAATAGGATTTGACATATACCATGTAAATGAAAGTATACTGCAGCTGTAAGTTTAGTGATAGTTTCTGAATAAAACTATACTGCTATCAAGCAGTATAAGAAGCAATATGTCCTCCTCATTTAATCTTCCCAGCAGACCATCCTTTTGAGCTGTGCCTGCTGGCTGCTTTGGAACTTTCCAACTATTTTCTAAAGCTGGAACAGGAGCACTAAGACCATTACACGTACCTTGGTACTAGCTCAAACTCCCTCCAGGTATACTTTCTGAAATAAATCTTAGTGTCTTTTTAGAACTCACATTTTTCCATTAAAAAATACTTTTTAGATGATCATCATTAAAAAAAAAAGTAAATTTTAGTTGAATTGGTGGTCAATTAAAAAAATATCAGTATATGTCAAAATTTCCTGCTAGCTGAGTATTTTTTTAGACTGAGTTCTGATATTTACTGCCAAAGAACATAAAGAAACTTCCTTTAGGTAATTATACTATGGACCATATCATATCCCTTTTTCTCTCTCTCATATTCTGATTGAAAAATGTGTAAACTATACTTTTAAATTTTAATTTTTGAAACCTTTTATTATTTCTAGTGATTTTTAGAAATATGTTAATGAATAAGCCCTCCTTTTATTTTGTCATAGTACATTCAACTACAATGTGAAAAACGCCTATTTTTAAGAACTTTATTGGATGGGAGGGTTAATGAAGTATAGTATATTTGTTGCCACAAGTGTACAAGTTCTCTTTCCCTATGATATGTTTCTGTAAAACACTCTCACCCCTCCCCCCCATTTAGGTCCTTGTCCACATCATGCTCCAGTACCCCAAAGCACAGTTGCACAGTTTCACAGTTCATTTCTTTCTTCCTTCCTCCCTTTCTTTCTCTCTCCCTTTCTTTCTTTCTTTCTTTCTTTTTTTCTTTCTTTCTTTCTTTCTTCCTTTCTTTCTTCTATCTACCTATTTATTTATTTTTATCAGAGCACTGGGCAGTTCTGGTTTATGGTGGTGCAGGGAATTGAACTTGGGACTTGGGAGCCTCAGGCATAAGAGTCTCTTTGCAAAGTATCTGTTTTTAATGTAATGCATTATAAGTTGTGTATCACACAGGACTAACAAAACATTCCAGTCTATATCGACTTAGTAAGTCTTTTTAAAAAATTTTTATTTATAAAAAGGAAACACTGACAAAACCATAGGATAAGAGGGGTACAACTCCACACAATTCCCACCACCAGAATTCCGTGTCCCCTCCCCTCCCCTGATAGCTTTCCTATTCTTTATCCCTCTGGGAGTATGGACCCAGGGTCATTATGGGGTGCGGAAGGTAGAAGGTCTGGCATCTGTAATTGCTTCCCCTCTGAACATGGGCGCTGAACATACTCGTAGCCTGTCTCTCTCTCTTTCCCTAGTGGGGCGGGTTTCTGGGGAAGTGGGGCTCCAGGACACATTGGCGGGGTCGTTTGCTCAGGGAAGTCTGTTTGGCATTATGTTAGCATCTGGAACATGGTGGCTGAAAAAAGAGTTAATATATAAAGCCAAACAAATTGTTGACTAATCATGAGCCTAAAGGCTGGAATAGTTCAGATGAAGAGTTGGGGAGGGGTTGTCCTTCATTTTGTAGATAGTTAATAGGCTTATTTTAGTTATATTCCAACTTAGTAAATTCTATTACCTTTGTGAAACTTTTGGCTCTGAACTACAAATCCTTGTACTATTGCCATCACATATCCAAATAACTTCAATTTTCTTATCAGTAGTAAAGGGAATTTAATGTAAGACCCTCTTGAAAAAAGGGATAGTTTATTTTCCTATAAAATAGCATTTGAACTATCTGTATTCAAAGTTCTTAAATTGCCTTAAAGTAGCTATCTATACCTCATTTTAATATTTGTTGTAATTTATCTTTTATTATGTGCCTTTTCCCAAAGTAGCTTGATTTATGAGAGGGTAAGGTAAAAACATAAAGATTTTTGAAGGATCTCATTTTCAGATGTCAACATTTTCATAGTTAATGCTTTACTGTCAATTATATATATATTTCTATATAATTTCCTCAGTCTTTAAAATAATTATAACAGAAGAATTAAAACAAATCTATTGCACATACCCTAGAGGCACATCGGCTTTATGCACATTTACATTTATTTATTTATCAATTCTTAATAATTTATTATATCCTAAAAATGTAAAGGTTCTAGGTTATTGTGATAGTTGCACTCTAATCATTAGGGTCCTAAAACAACTTTTCATCGTATATCTGAAGTAATATTATTTGCTCACCAGTAAACATTGATTGAGTATTGCTCTTACCAAACCTCGGAAATACTGTCACCTCAAGTTCCAAAGAATTTTGTGATTTCCTGGAGGGGAGAGTTGAAAAGGAGGAAAATAAGTTCAATACAAACCAACAAAGGTAACACAAAGATAGAATGACTCTGCACAAGTAACTTGGGATATTTTTACAAGAGGAGATAACATTTGTTATGATACTTGAGGGACAAGAATATATTAACAAGTAAAGAAAAGGGAAGGAATGCAACAGAAATGGAATAACATATATTGGAAAAGTGAAAGCTAATAGTTGTGGAATTAATTTAGTTGTTAATTAATCTGAAAAAGTCCCTCCTGCCTTCTGCAACAGAGTAAGACTACTCTTTAGTCTTTTGTGTAAAGGGAAGAAGTTTTATTTTACAATATTATACAGTATGATAATGGAGAATTTCTCTTTGCCTTTCTTTTTCTTCTTTCTCTCTCTCTTTCTCTCTTTCTTTCTTTCTTTCTTTTTTTTTTTTTTTTCCCCCAGAGCAGTGAACCACTGGCTTCTGGTGAGGACAGGCTTTGAACCTCAAGCTCTGTCTGCCTTAGAGTCCACAGGCAGAGCCACTACACCAGCTCAGCACTCTGCTCTCTTTGTCTTTAAAAAAAAAAAAAAAAATCCTGCCTCATTCTCCTTAGTGTTCTCATTTGTATACAGGGCACCTGGAAAGGCTAGGAGTCTGAAACCTGGATTCTACATTTGCTACTCTTTCTGCTAGAGGACTCTTAACTTCTCCCCATACTATAGAGGGTGAGATGGTGTGGCTTCCTAAGGCTGGCTCAGTTTTATCTGCCAATTATTAGCATTCTGTGTTTGATTTCATTACTTTATTTTTCAACTTTAATATCACATTATTACAGAAAGGTTGACTTACAGGATTGTTGTTCCAAAGGTACATTTCTCTATTTCCTCAAGTAGGTGTTCGTATTCCTCCTCCTCCACCAAAACATCATCACCCTCTGTGTACCAAAGGGCATTAGAACTCTCCCACCCACAACCCAAACACTTATCAACCTTCCCTCCTCCCTCTGAGTCCTCAGATGATTTCATTACTTTTAATTCTGTGATCAATGTACCCACCTATGCTTACTACTGACTTCTACCAGTGGAATTACTCCTTTTGGTCACATGATTTGTTTACCCAACATCATCAGTCTTAACTCCAAATCCATTGAAAATACTGTATTGACTTTAATTTGCTGGATAATTATATGTTCTCTATCCAGAATAAACAAAAGGAACAAAAGATGATCATCCATTTCAGTGGTGGCAGTAATACCAAATGAGATGACCACATCTGAATGATCTGTTCATATTTATGTTTACGTCGTAAATTTTAAGCCAGGTGGAGGTAGGTAGCATAATGGTTATGCAAAGAGACTCTTAGACCTGAGGCTCCAAAGTCCCAGGTTCAATCCCCTGCACCACCAGAAACCAGAGTTGAACAGTGCTCTTGTAAAAAAAAAAAAAAAAATCAAAAACCAAATTTTAAGCCTTCTATCTGAGAAGACGTTGAGAACTGGCTTAATGAAAATGTTGGCGTTATAGAAAACAAAAATTCTTGTCACAATCATGTAAACAGAGAAAAACATTAAGAACACCTCTCAAGCATAAAAAATTATGTTTATAATTGTATACATGTTTGGAACATAGGATGGTGGGGAACCAGTTAGCCTTGAATGAGACTGTATTTCTGAACAACAGTCTGAAATGTGAAATTTGTGGTGTGTAAGAACACAAAAAATAGTATGCTGGGATCCAGTCTGTGGGAAAGACTTTTTTTTTTTCACTGAATATCTGTCAAAACCTTTGCTTGTTCATAGTAATATATAAGTTTATAATTTTTCAAGTTTGAATACTATCCTTTCTAAATCACTGCCTTTTTTCTTACATATCTTTATGCTATAATCTTTTATAACAGAAGGAACTTTTCTTCAGCTATGGAGAAAATAACTCTATATAAGGAAAAGAAAGCCAGTGGTGAAGAACACTTGTGAATTTTTGGTATAGAAAATTATTACTATCCACTAAATGATTCATACTCATATTAAAACTCTATAGTTGTGATTGAAAAGTCAAGTGGCTGCTTTCTTTAAAGTATATTTATTATATTTCATAACTATCATTTTAGGTCAGTGCTTGCTAATGGAGATTTCTTTCATTCTAACTGATTAATAAATTTTATTTTTTCAATGTACTTCTTGAGTACCTAGGCGTATCATTTTCTTATGTTTTCTGTACCTTCCTAGTTAGTGGAAACATTGTTTGTTCTTGGAGTGTGCTTTGTCTTCCTTTTCAAGAAAATCATCAAAGTTACTAGTTTGCAGCTTCCAAAAGAAAGAGCCGTCTAATCCCTAGTTCAGAGGCTAACCTTTATTAGAACTCTTGTGGTTATAATGAGGACCCTGCTTCCAGCAGAGAGATTCTAGAAGACTGAACAGATTATTCAATAAGTTCAGAGCAGATTCTGAAGTCCCTTATAAAACCTGCTTGTGAATACTGCTTTCTTTGCTTTGCTGTTTCTGGTTTCCATAGTATTTCTAATTACATAAATCATGTGGAGCATGGGAGCTATCCCATCCACTATCAGTTCTGGCACTGTTTGCATTTTGATAATTGTATTTCTTTCCAACTGTATTTCTCAAAAATTCTTATGGCATTATAAATTATGAAAAAGTAGAGTTCTATGTTAGAAGCTCTATGAAATTATCCTTTGGAATATCTTGGTCTAACATAAAGAATTTAAAAGTCTCCTTGTGATACATATAGAAGAATAAGGCTATGCAACTAGGGAATCTGGCAAGATTTTCTTAAGATTAAAATCAAAATTAAATCCAAGACATAAGTAATGCAAGTTTATTATCAATTTGATCACTATTCAACTTGATTTCAATTTATAGATTGATTTCAGTTTATAATAATTTATTTTATACTGTTTCATGTTCAAAATTGTACTAGATTCACTGAATGTAAGAGATAAGAGTATAAGATGAATATCTAACACACAGGGATATGTGAATATTGTTGCACTTAACCAAAAGTACTGGTGATAATTCTTAAGCTATATTACATTAGGAAAATTCACAATGAAGATTGATTTACATTATACATTTCTCTAATATATGAAGAGTTATAATTCTGAAAAAGAAGTTTCTCCTTTAGATTTTATAATATATGTAATCTTATGTTGTAAAATTATACAACATTTGCTATGCTAAAACTTATAAATCAGTTGTTCTGAGAAAGTAAAAATAGTGTTGATACATACATTTTAGAATTTATTTTCCAGGCTGGGTGAGTGAATTTTATGCATATATAAGAAGATACTAAGTAGTTCCTGGATCATAATTTCCTTTACATTTTATTTGTAGCAGTCTTAGAAAAATCTTAAAATCTATGTTCCATGATTTTCTCAGTGTTAAAATGTAGTGAAGAAATTTAAATTGTTCTTTGGAAGAAAGTTGTGGGACTTAGTGTTATAAAATGTATAAGAGAAAAAATTCAGCACAATACCAGTAGCATAGGCTATTTGCATAACTCAGCCTCTCAGCAGCTGAGCTGAATCTAATTGTAATTCAATTTCCAGATTGCTATGTTAGGCCTCTCTGCATAAAATATGCAACATATAACATAACCAATGACATGGGCCTATTTTCATTGCTGGTGATCTATTTAATTTCTTAGTAGCAATATCTATCAGAATAAGGCAGTCAGGTCATATAGTTATTTTGCATGTTTATATTATGTCACTTGTCTACTCTCAAAGATTAAGCTTAAAGAGAATTATTTCTTTTAATTTTTCTGAGTTTCCAAGTGTGCCTAAGTTTTTTATTCTTTTTGGATTTTTGAAGGAATTTAAATCTTGAAAAATCTTAGCTAGCTGCCATGCTACTTATTTTACACTAGAAAGACTTTATAAGCTAATCATGTGAAAAAGTGGATAAACATGTCTGTCAAGTCTATATGGATGTTGCAATACAGGCCACAAGTAAATATCTTCTATTTGTTTACAAAATGTACACTGGAATATAAGTCCTAAATCTCTGACTAGTTTATAACCCAGAAAATTTAAAACTAAACAGTGCCTTAAAGTACTTGTTTAACAACCCCCCACCCCCACCACACACATACTTATTTTTAAACAATCTTGTTGCGCACTATTTTATGGGTTATTTAAGTAATGATGATGAAAGACTTACATAGGATGATTGATAAAGGTGTGGATTCTATTTTATGAATAATTTCCAGATGTAATGTTTTAGGTATACAGACTCCCCTACAGGAAGCTATATACAGAAACAACATGAATCTTACAATTTTATCAGGACAATGCAAGTAGATTTCAGCAAGGTTGGTTCCAACTCATCTGTGATAAATGAGAAGATAAGGCAATCAGTGCACACCATGACACTCTGTGCAGCTAGTTAGGCACACTTCAGAACTATTCAGGTGTGCTCACAAAGCTTATGAGTCTTGCATGGGGGGGTATCTCAATATAAATACATCCTTCATGGTGGCCACTAGTAATGCAAGAATTGCCTCTCTAAGATTTAACCCAGGTCAGATATAAATAATAGATGTTAAGAGTTAGCTCTGGTATTAGGGCTTGTTCTAGTCAGTGTATATCAGTTGGGTCAAAAGAATTTACTTCCCTTGTGTTCTCTCATAGTTCCTTTGCTTGAAAAATGCCTGCAAAATTCCATCACACCTTTGCGGGGACCAGTTTGGGTCTCTAAGGGAGAAGGTTTCAGCCCCTCAGGAGCTAAGATGTACATCCAAGAAGTTCTTTTGGCCTTACACCAACGGTTAAAGTCTGCAAAAAAATATTATAAACAGGTGAGTCACCCCTCTTTTAAAAACTACTTTATTGTATGTTTTTAAGTGTCCTTGGCTGTGTAGAGGTGATAATTGGCGTTGTGTCATGAATCTGTGGCATTTATTTTGTGAGCTCTGTGCCTACTAAGGAGCCAAAATGCTTCTGTAATCTCAAAACCAACAATAATGGGGCTAATCATATCTGTCCTTTGGTTTGGGATGTCATATGTCTCATCTTTCCTCGCTGCATACTGTGCAAAGCAAAGGCAACTCCTTATGTGGAAATTCTATACACAGACAGTTACTTTAAATAAGAAAGTGAATAGTTCTTAAGGCATTTAAAATGTTCAGCCTACTTTTGAAATTTATTTTTAGCATGAAATCAGAATTGCTATTGCATTAAGTTGGACTAAAGTATTGTCAGTCATGTTCTGGGAAATGAAATTGTGAATTAACTTCATATAAAAAACAACTTATTTATTTATGCTTACTAAATATGTATGCTTTGGGACCTGAAAGTATAGAATTAATGCATTTGATTAGGTTAAACTGTAGTTTGATCTTTAATTTCTAAGTATTCTATATTTGTGTGCTTATAAAAACTTTGATATTTTTTGTAACTATTTATAAAACTTTTATTTACCTAATATAGGATTCACATTGTAAAGTAGAATAATTGGTGCCACTTATACAATAAAAAGAAGATTTGCCATATTTTTAGCCTGGAGAAGTTAAGCATTCATTTTATCATGCTAAATAAGGATTAGGTCTTGCATTTCTAAATGGGAGGTTCCAGTTTAGAACTGGGCTCATTATCTCAGGCCACAGACTTCTGAAAAATGAATGTTTTGAAATCATCATGCTATTCTCTCTGTGCAGGGGGAGGGGAGGTGGAAGTGAAATTCAGTCTCTGTGTTCACACAGCACCTCCTGCTGCCTACTTTGGAAAAGAACAACTTGTATTGATTAGAAGAAATTCTTGACCTAATGTTTCTAGGACTAGTAAGAAAGATCTTCACATGAGAAACTTTTGTTCACAGAATGTGGTTGGTTTTCAAGTTAACTTATTTTAGTGGATCCAGGAAGGGCATTAATAATTATCATAGACAAGGCTATTTTCAATAGTAAATATAAAAAAGAAATACAGATTTATTTTGAATACTTTTTATTCCACCCATGTAGAAAGCATTATGTAAAATATATTTTATTATATTTAGATTAAACTACTAAGCCAAAACATCTAATATTTAAAATACAGTAATATTGCGAAATGGGTTTTGAACAATCGTTATAACTTATTTGGTACAGAGCACTTTGATTCTAAATATTAGGCAATTTAAACTGATTTAATGATAAAGAAAACATAAAACCATTCTCCAGTGGGAAAAAGCATAATTTATATCAAATCAGTAAAAACTATTGTCATTTTTTCTCTTATTGTTCCAGATATTTTAACTGAAAAGAGTTATGTGTTATGTAGTGTTAGATAAGATAATGTTTAAAAAGCTACTTACTACTTTGATTTTAAAAGTAGTTAGTTTTTAAGTTGATGAAAAATAAAGCTTATTAAAGTATGTGCATATGAACAAAATTTAACATTTTTAGCATCTCAAATTATTTGTATCAGACAAAACTAGGAATTTCAACATTATGTCCATTTTAGAAAATTTTGAAAATGTAGTGCTTTTGTGTTTTTTCCCCACTTTAACATCTTATTTTCTCCTATTAAGCTGTAGTAACTTAAAAGTGTTTCACCCAAAATTTAAAAATGTGTGCTTTAGTTTTAATTTTAAAGAAATAACATAGATGAAAATGACATAGAACTTTGTCCATTATGCATTTTCACACAAGTTTTTATATCTTTTAGAATCAACTATGTATATTCTTGAGTCTCTCTACTTTTTTACTGTTAAGATTTAATTTAAAATGATTTTCATTGATTTGAAAAGTAATTATAATAGTGCTATTATCAGATCATCAGTGGTTAAGCCTTAACCCTAGCAATAGCTTTTGTTTGTAAGTAGAATTCCTTAGCAAATGTTCTTCTTAGCAATAATGAACTTTATTTGAACTGCATTTAGTTCACTTGGCATTAAGGATAGATAGCCTTTTCTTCTTAATTTTATGTAAAGTTATGTTGAGAAATTATTAGGTAAAATGAAGATGGATGATGATTTCCACTTCCTTAAGAAAGCTAAATTTGTAAATTATAGGACTGTAGAGCTTTTGTACTGTTTTTTTTCACTTTTGAGATCATATATTAGCATAGCAATATTATTTTTCTAGGATTTTTATGAAAAGACTTTAAATTAATATTTTGGTGCTCCCAAAAGAAATCATTTGATTTGTAAACATATAACTTTAAAAGAAAATTTAGAAAACTGGTTTTGTTTTCACAAACTTACTCATTTTTCATTTTTAAACTTTAACTTATCTGCTATATATAGTATGCAAGAGAATTTAAGCCCATTACATTAGTATCGTTTTAAATGTATACTGATTCATGTATATAAAATGAGATATTATATTTAGTATAGCAGAAAGTCACTTAGCCTTACATTTATCACATTTATTTCCTTAAAAGTGGAAGCATCTTAGAAATTGCTCAGAGCTAAGCAGAATCTATTTAATTCGTAATCTCTGAAGTAGCATAAACGAGGTTCTATGAAATGCAGTTAACACTTTCAGTGATGGCTTTTCTGTCTCATTAGCATTCTTGTTATGTAGTGGTGCTGTTGGTGGGGGTGTTGAAGTAGGAATGCCATTGTGTGGAGTTCCAGTGTTTGGGGACAAACACTGCTGTGGAAGGAACGTGTGAAAAGGCCACAGTCCTGTCAGTGAATGAGGAAGGCTGTGCTTTCTGTGTGCTTCAAGCAGGGAAGCTGTCATTCATAGGCCTAACACAGCTAAACAGAGGCCAAAACACAAGCCTGTACTACCTTTTAAAATGATATTAGTGATTTTTAAACATGATCTTCTTTATTTATGATTCTACATAGAGCTTTTAGTTGCTGTCAGTAAACAAAATATATGCCTATCTGTTCAGAAACACTATAGAGATCTTAAAGTTCATGGAACTGTGCCAGGAGGCTGTATAAATCATGATTCAGAGTGGCTGGTCTTAAGTACAAATATGATTTTTGAAGAAACATTCATTTCTGGATAAACCTACCCAGTTTTGACAATCCTGTGATATTGATTCTCTAGTCAACAAAAGTTTTTGGAGATATTTACATAATTCATAACATTCTTCTTTTAAAATTGAGTTTTTAAAAGAGCTAAAAATAGTTTAACCATTTAAACTGGCTGAAATTATAGTTCAACAATTGTTATAAATGCATTGCAGATTATGGAATTCAGAGATAAATGAAACAAGTATCTATAGTTATCTTAACAACTATCACTGTGAAGAAAATTGTAGTTCCTTTGGTAAAGATACATTTTATTTGAAGGAATTTTTAATCCTACTCCCAATTTTTAGTACTTAGGAAAGAAATGATCAACTTTGAACTTAAACTGTAGCTTGTTTTACTACTTAACGAAATGACTGAAAAAAATTCATTCTCACATTCTTAAGCATGAGGACATTTTTTGATTTTTGGCAGTGTATTGAGAAGAAATGATAATTTCTTTTTGTGTCTGACACTGCAGGGAGAGATTTCTGTAATTTTAATTTAGTAATAATAATGTACCTGGGATTTCATATAGAAAAGTTTGTTACTGAAAACTCAGATTTCACTCGAGTAAGTTTGTGTATTACTTTTTATTTTCTAATTTAAGCAGGAGAGTTCTGAATGCTGTTACTTAACTTTTGGAAATATTTTATATTTAGTGTGCTGTTTTTAAAAAAAAATCACAGATACTGACTTTCTATTAAAAAAATTAAGTTCACCTTAAAAACTTGAATTGTACTATATCTTTGTTCTGTGAGTTTGTGATTAGATGAGGAAATGAATGTTCAGCTTGAGCATTATGTTATTTTTGCAGTTTAAAGTATTTTATTATTATATTAGATTACCTTTTAGTAAAGCACTCAGATTAGCATTAAAAAGATGTATAAGTTAATGTTTTACTTTGCCCACACTTTCATTAAGTTTTTATACTTAGATATCAAACCAATAATTGTAATAATTTTCTTCAGGATAGATTCAATTCAAATTTAGTGCTGACAGAATTAATTATAAACAATTATTTAAAAGGAACCTTAGTAGTTTAATTTGTCTTTGGAGATCCTGTGTCTTAATTCTATCAAAGTACCAATCCTAACATTGCTGAAGGAATAATTATTTTTTCTCTATGCACACTCTTTTCAGTCTTCTAGGTACTTTTCTCTCTAGTTTTATTGAGATATAATTTACACTTATTATTATGTAACTGTAAGGTATATAATGTAGTAGTTTCATATGTGTGTGTGTGTGTATTAGAAAATGAATATCAAGTCATGTAAGGTAGCTTTTCCTTCACCTATCAAAATTACTGTTACTTTTTTTTGGTAAAAACATTTAAGATGTACTTTCTTAGCAACTATCAAGTATATAGTGCAGTATTGTTAACTATAATCACATGTACATTATATCCCCATTTATAAAAACTTTTAAAATTGAGTTGTTTTGATTTTGATATTGTCCTTTCTGGGCAATATCCCAAATATTTTAAAACTGAATTCCTTAATGTCATTTGAAATCTTGGAATAAAATCTATAATATATCAGCAAATTTAGTACTAAGAACACTAAAATGTGTTGTGCATATTTCAAAATACAAACTACTTTTGAAGATTCTGATAGTATTTGAGAGTATTAGATTGTAGATTTTGATGATTGTTGAATTTTTTTCTGAAACTAAGCTGCTTTCTAGTTACTCGAAGTATTTTAAGAGCCTTAAACTTGTGTCTTTTTCTAAGTGTCATGCTTTGAGCAGGCCTAACATCAGTTAAATGAAGTGAAAATTGCATTCTTGTCTTGATAGAGATGAAAATGGATTTCTGGTCATGAAATAGATGTAGTTGTCACTTTTTAAAAAAGGTGTCAGCAGTTTGCTTCAGCGAGTAAGGTGCCAATTCAGTATGGCAGTAAACTTGTGATCTGAGCAATCAATAAAATGCTTCAATAACTTCCGCTTCATTACACTTATAATAAGAGGCTATAGATCCATGGCACATAAAATGTTGATAAAGAGGATATGTGGGGACTGACTGTGACAATTTTCTTGAAAGTACAGTAAGTGCAATATTGCCATCTAGAGTTTGTGCTTTGGTAATTATTACAGAGGGAAAAAATTGACAATGGGATAAAATAACAAATGATATTAAATGCTGTTTATTTTTAAATCTTTATCCATGATATATTTATCTTCATAGAACATTTCATTTGACTTACTATAAACCTGTTTTAGTCAGAAGAAAAATATTCATATATGTATTTTTCTCTATCTTGCAAGTATGCTCCCAGATATCAAAAATGTTTCACTTGATAATGGAATTTTTATCCATAGAAACTATCTATATTCATTTTGGAAAAAAAAATAGACAAAGACTTTTTCTTTTTTGGGGGGTTGATAATCCAATTACATAAAACCAGAAAACTTTGTTTCCTTCTTATTTGAGTGACTTTGCATTAGAAGTATTATTGTTACTAACTCTCCTTCAAAAAGCCAGCTTAGTCTTAAAATGTTTTTTTTTTAAGTAGATGCATAGAAAGATTGATTTACCTGTTTATGTGACTATAAAAAATTTTAAATGAAGTTCTGCTTGGTGAGTGTCTATGAATATTTCTTATCTTTCAGTGAACACTTAAAATATTAGTCATCAATTTATTTTCCTTGAGAAATTAAAATTACTTAAATTATCTTACAATACTTTTAAATGAAATTCTTGGAGAAAATACATACTGTTAAGTTCCCTTCTGAAGTTGTAACTGAATTTGTGATTGTCTAATAGAATATGTTTAAAACCTTTCATTCAAGTGTTTTCTTACACTTAATATAAAGTAAGCTTCTAATAAGGAAACTCAGTTTTTCTGGAAAGGTTATTTCATTTTCAACATTTAATTTTATTAAATTTATATCTTTTTTTTGGTTTTTCAAAGATGCTTTTACATTATACACCTAGGCCTTTAATTTGCCAAAAAGAATAATTCAGCATTAATTTATCACCAGAGCATTTAAAAAAGTTTTTTAAAACTTGATTGCTGAGGTTATTAAAGGAATATAATACAGTTGTTGACACATGGATATCTAGAGCATTTTTTTCCTAATATCTTACTTGTTTAGGTACTTTCTGTCCTTGTCCATCCATGTGTTAGTGTCTTATATAGTTATAAAAATGGAAATGATTATAAAGATGTCTTCCTTTCTGTTTAAAGCTTAATCCTCAAACATCCTAATGTTTTCTCTATTTATATTTAAGACAATTCTTACTAGAAGATCACTACTTTGAAATTTTAATCATGCTTTATATAAAATTCTGCATTTTAAAATTCCAAATAAGTATGGAATTTTTCTGGTAAAGTTAGTGAAAGTAAACCCGACAAATTTTCTTTAAATTACTCAACCACCTACAGGTATTATTGCCTATGACTTTTTGAAATGAGAATAAATTTTATAGAGTTATAGCAGCAAAGTGAAAGAGTGTGTTTGATAGATTCCCTGAACAGTTTCAACACCCACAGGTATTATTTGTAAGAAAACAATCATGTGGAGTCTTCAGCTGGTTAGAGAGGGCACAGCATTCTGTCTTCACCTGACATCCCATCTTTTCTGTCAACATCCTGGGCCCCCTGCCTGCTGCCCCCTCCTCCCAAAACAATAATGCTCACTGAGAGGCTTGTGTGAATGGACAAGAATATGAATTTTTCCCCTGAAGAACTAAGACAGTACCAATGGCATATCCTTAGAGGAAGGAAAACCAACTGTCTTAAGAGCTGAGTAGTTTCCAATTTACATTGATCATCGCTGTCAGTGTGAGATAGTTAAAAACTTTGATTATTTAGATGTCTATTGATTGATGAAAGGGAGAGTTTTATGGGTAAATACTTTGAAAATTATTGCTTTATTTTATTAAGAGACATACAGCATTTTATTCTCATTTGTTATTAGCATTAACTCAAATAAATGTTGTTAACTGATTGGTGGCTTAGTGGACAAGGCGCTAGACTTTTTTTTTATTTTAAAGATTTTATTTATTTATTAATGAAAAAGATAGGAGAGAGAGAAACAACCAGACATCACACTGGTGCATTTGCTGTTGGGGATTGAACTAGGACCTCATGTTTGAAAGTCTAGTGCTTTTAGCCATTGTGCCACCTCCCAAACCATGTTGCTAGACTTTTAAGCATGAGGTCCTGAGTTTGATCCTAGCCAGAGCGATGCTTTGCTTCTTTCCCCTTCCCCAGAAAAACACACATAAATAAATCTTTTAAAAGACAATTAGAACAAGTTGGTGTTCTTCAATATAAATATTTTTTGGCTTATATTTTATATGTGTACTGAAAGATGGATAACATTAACTCACTACTCTCCAGTCATATTTTTCTCGTTATGTGAGAAGCATAAGCAATTTTACATAACCTTAAAAATACTCATCTTATTACATTATAAAAAATATCTCAAGCGCTTAAATAAAACCAATCATGCATGGAAAGAGGACAGGTCAAGGATATATTTCATTTATCAACACTTAATTTATTTTTATTTTTTAATATTTATTTTCTCTTTTGTTGCCCTTGTTTTTTATTGTTGTGGTAGTTATTATTGTTGCTGTCATTGATGTCACTGTTAGGACAGAGAGAAATGGAGAGAGGAGGGGAAGAGAGAGGGGGAGAGAAAGTTAGACACCTGCAGATCTGCTTCACTGCCTGTGAAGTGACTCTCTTGCAGGTGGTGGCGGGGGGCTCAAACCGGGATCCTTACACTGGTTCTTGCGGTTTGCGCCACATGCACTTAACCTGCTGTGCTACTGCCTGACTCCCTGAAATTTTATTTTTAACAACTTAGATTATCTTGATTACTTAATGTGCTCAGTAATCTGTGTGGTCTTGCTTCTTACTTTCTACCAGGCAAGTCTCTACCAGAGCCCTGTTATACACTGGCTGGTTTTATTCACCTAGAAATGCACTTCTACCTAATACTACTGCATTATTTAAAACTTATTTTAAATAACTATTATTTTAGATAACCATTTCTACTTATTAGCATATAATTGTGTACTAAATATATTGTACTGATTTTATGTATTTTGAAAGAATGAAAGACTAAGGCAAAAAGAAACTTTAGATGCCCTTCAAAGTCTTCCTCTTATTTTATAGATTTTAATAAGAGTAGCAACATTAAAAACTTTATTTATCTAGTTGGACTGATATGTGGATTAAATAGTTCATGTACCTGGGATAAATTAAGTAGTTATTAGGTGTTAAGTATCATCATTATTGCATTTTTATTATTTTTTTCAAATTTATTGGGATGTAATTGACAAAATTAAAAGGTGTTTGAAGTATACATCATGATGACTTGATATCTGCATATATTGTAAAGGAATTTCTACATCTAGTTAATGAGCACATCCATTTCCTTACATATTTATTATTGATTTCTAGCGGGATCATTTTAGGTTCTATTTCTATAGCAAATTTCAGTTAGTGTTGTCAAGTATAACAATCATGCTTTGCATTAGATCCAGAAGACCTTGTTCTTATAATAGATGAAAGTTTGTAACATTTTAACAACCTAAGTCTGGTAACTACTTCTATTTGCTGTTTCTATAAATTTGAATTTTTGCTTGAATCTCACCTATAAAGGAAACCTTTGTTATTATTCTTATAGATAACTGAGATCAACAGTAATAAGATAACATGTCTAATATACAGTAGATAACATGTCTAATATACAGTAGAAATGTAATGAGATTAGAACTCAGACTTTGCTGTTGGCATACAGACCTTTTTCATTAACTGAATTAACTAAATAAGGTAGAGTTATGATGAGACTAGAATTCAGTCTTTGCTGTTGGAATTAGTAATACCTTTATCTTTAACTAAATTATGTGAGGGGTTTGAAAAGTATAGTTATATAGACAACGACATAAAAATGTTAAAATCTTCTATTTGATTCTGATGGTTAAGTAGGTTATTGGTGATTCAAAAAGATAACAGCACCTTATGTGAATAGATTTGAAGAAATAATTGATGTTGAGAATATAAGAGCAGCAGAGATTACAGCTAAGATTTCTCAGAGGAAAAATGCTCTAAATCACTGATTGTTATAGAAATGCAAATAAAGGCAACAAGGGGACTGGCGGTAGGACACCAGGTTAAGTACACATAGTAGGAATTACAAGGACCAGACCCCGGCTCAGCTACCCACCTGCAGGGGGTCGCTTCACAGGCGGTGAAGCAGGTAGGTCTGTAGATGTCTATATTTCTCTCCCACTCTGTCTCTCCCTCTTCTCTCAACATCTCTCTGTCCTATCCAAAGGGGGAAAAAAATAGAAAAAATAGAATCCACAGGAGCAGTGGATTCATAGGACAGGCACTGAATCTCAGCGATAACCCTGAAGGCAAATAAATAAATAAAGGCAACAATAAGATACCACTTTGCCTCTGTGAGAATGTCATACATCAGACATGCTGCAGAGGTTATAGGGGGTAAAAGAACTGTCTTGAGATTTACTGGTAGGAAAGTAAATTGGCCCAACACCCTGGTGGAGAGCCGCCTGGAAACTATCAGAAGGCTAGAAATGGACTTACCCTAAAACCCTATTCCTCTCCTGGGGATATATCCTAAGAAATCAAACATACCTACCTCAAAAGATCTGTTTATACCTATGTTCATAGCAGCACAATTTATAATAGCCAAAACCTGGAAGCAACCCAGGTGTCCAACAACAGATGAGTGGCAGAGCAAATATATATATAATGGGATACTATTAAGAATGATGAATTTACCTTCTTCATCTCATCTTGGATAGAGCTTGAAGTGAAATAAGACAGTCACTCATGGACAAAAGTTAGGAAATAGGAACAGAAAGAGGAAACACAAACTAGAACTTGGACTGGGTTTGGAGTATTGCACCAAAGTAAAGGACTGGGTGAGGGGGCACTTTCAGTTCCTGATGCATGATGGTGGAGGAGGACCTATACTGGGGTGACAGAGTTTTTTGTAAAACTTAGGAATTTTATAAATGTACCAAAACTATACTTATTGTAAACCACTAATCACTTCAATTTAAATTTAGCTCATATCTTTTGAAGTTCACAGTATAACAATAAATAATGAAGCAATGTCAAGACAAGAGTTAAAAACCACTGGGTATATTTGGAGCAATTTCACTTAGCATTAACTGCTAAAAACCTTTCTGCATATGACATAGTTATCCAATTTATGTAATAGCACAAGATTTATGAAAAATATTGATTTATAACCCATATAGGTGGCATGGTCTAATGATAGGACAAATATGAAAACAATCTTTGGTTAATTATGTAAGTTTATCTTTATTTTAATTATTTAACAAATTTATTATCTTTATTTTATTTATTGGATAGAGACAGCCAGAAATCTAGAGGGAAGGGGATAATAGAGAGGAAGAGACAGAGAGACTCCTGCAACATTGCTTCACCACTTGCAAAGCTTTCCTCCTGCAGGTGGGGACCAGGGGCTCGAACCTGGGGCCTTGCACATTGTTACATGTGCGCTCAACCAGGTGCACTACCACCCAGTCCCGTTAGTTAATCTTTTAGATTAAATGGGTAACTATTTGCTTTTAAGTTATTTATTCATTTAACTCATAAGAGGAGGGGGCAGCTAGAGGCCAGAGCATGGTGCTAGCATATGTGGTACTTGGATGGAACTTGAGGTCTGATACACTCTATTGTTGAACTATAATCTGTGCCAGAACTGCTAAATATTGGGAGTCAGGCGGTAGTGCAGCTGTTTAGCGCACATGACGCGAAGCACAAGGACCCGCTTAAGGATCCCGATTCGAGTCCGGGCTCCCCACCTGCAGGGGAGTCGCTTCACAGGTGGTGAAGCAGGTCTTCAGGTGTCTGTCTTTCTCTCCCTTCTCTGCCTTCCCCTCCTCTCTCTCAATTTTTCTCTGTCCTATCCAACAATGATGACATCAATAACAAATATCTACAACAATAATAAAAAAACAAGGGCAACAAAACAAAGGAAAATAAAATGTATAATTATTATTTTTATGTCTAGACTCATGATTGTTGTTCCTTTTCCTATGATATTTCCCTGATTTTGTTACTAGGATACTGCTGGATACAGTAAATTAGTTGGGAAGTATTTCTTCCTTTTTAATGTTCTAGGTTTTATCTTTGCTACTTGGATTATTTCTCAAATGTCTGGCACAATTCATCTATGAAACCATCTAGATTTGGAACTTCCTTTGTTGCAAACATTAAAATTAGGATTTAAATTTCTATATATATACTAGTGCAATATAGACCTTCATGCCTGACACCATCATATGCCAAGACTAAGTGGCACTATGGTTAAACACACACACACACACACACACACACACACACACACACACACACACACACACACACACTTTCTTCCCATGTAACAAAACATAGTAACAATAGGTGCTTTTCCGTTTGTTTTTGTATTCAGAGACATAAAGGAAATCACAGTGTTTTCTAATTTAGCTTCAGCAACATTGGGACGAATTAAGTTCTAAACTCAAAAAAAGAAAACTTTTTTTTTCCATGAAAGAGTGAAAACTCTTGTTTAGGTGTTTCTTAATAGTATGTCTTATTCTTTGACAAAATTAAGTTTTAGTCTGTGATAAGGTATATTAAATACACCTTGAGTACTGTTTTGAGGTTACTGGTTTCAAAGCTGGGCAGCATCAGAATCAGATAGCTTTCATCTTGGCTTTGATCTAAGGTAGAGGCAGTTCGCTGGGTTGGGGAGATAGCGTGATGAGTATGCAAAAGACTATCATACGAGAGGCTTCAGTTCAGTCCTGAGCACTACCTGAAGCCAGAGCTAAGCAGTGCTCTGGTGTCTCTCTGTCGCTCATTAAACATAAATAAATAATAAAAATGAAATATTAAAAAATAAAATACTCTAGAGATGACTGATACTCAGAGGCATCAAGAGTCTTCTTTAGATATTGAAAACTTTCATGGGCAGCTGAAAATTGGGGGGAGGGATAACTTTTATTCTCTCTGACTTCTGTGTTAGTATGTATTAATTTAAAGATTTCATTTCACTGATACACAAATGCTAAAAAATTAAAATTCCAGTTATTTAAGTCACGGGTCTAATTTTTTATTGTAATGCTTTTTTACTCTAAATCTTTTGTTTCTAATGTGACGTGTGTGTGTGTGTGTGTGTGTGTGTGTGTGTGTGTGTGTATGTGTGGAGTTCTTTAGCACTGTCTTTGGTATACTGTGCCTCCAGGGCAAAGATTGTTTAAACTTGTCTTGCTGTGATGACTTCCTCCCTACTTCTTCAAACCATGCATGGGAGCCATCCTTAGGACTTTAAAGTGGTACCTCATAAGCTCAGTAAGCTCTGCCACCTGATTTCAGCAACAACTATCTACTTACTCACTAAAGTTTACCTTTCCATAGAATTGGGATTTAATTTAATTTTATTTTAGATTAGGTGTCCAACAAATAAAATAGTTGATGAGAAAGGAGGACAGAAAATGAAGGCTAGAAGCAACTTAATATGTAATGTAGGTATGACTACTATCAGCTTTTATTAATGTCCAAAATTAGACTGAATTTGTAATCTTTTTTGACCTATGATGTTTGACATTTAGCTATTGTATCTTATTGTGACCTTTTACATTTTTTATAAAAAGTATATTTATGCTGGTTTTATAAAAAGAATTTAGGTTTTAAAGCCCTGTGAAAATGTCACTGGTCAACATATGTATCCCAAATAAACTTATGTCAGGAAATATAGCAATCAAAGCAGCATTCTAATAATATAAGCTTTGAAAAATGATGTCTGTTTAAGGAAACTCATCTTCTGTTACATTTAGGTAGTGACAGCAAATTAGAAACAGAAAATAAGACTAAAAAAGGAAGTCTTAATTTTTTTAGCTTTTTGCTTTATCTTTTTTTTTTTTTTTGTTCCTCCTCCAGGGTTATTGCTGGGCTCGGTGCCTGCACCATGAATCCACCGCTCCTGGAGGCCATTTTTCCCCCCTTTTGTTGCCCTTGTTGTAGCTTCGTTGTGGTTATTATTATTGCCCTTGTTGACCCAATTCGTTGTTGGATAGGACAGAGAGAAATGGAGAGAGGAGGGGAAAACAGAGAAGGGGAGAGAAAGAAAAACACCTGCAGACCTGCTTCACTTCCCGTGAAGCGACTCCCCTGCAGGTGGGGAGCCGGGGGCTTGAACCGGGATCCTTACGCCGGTTCCTGCGCTTTGCGCCACATGCACTTAACCCACTGCGCCACCGCCCGACCCACTGCGCCACCGCCCGACCCCCTCCTTTATCTTTTTTTCACTTGAAAGATTTATTCATGGAGCATCAAGACAAAAGTTATTTGGGGAGAAGAATAAAAGCAGTGATGATGTTGAAGCAAAACAGCTAGTATTTTGTATTATACATTGCATTAATTTCTTAGTGTTTAGGCTTTTGTGAGAACTTCAGTACATGTTAGATATGCTCCTCCCACACCCTCCTGAATTAAAAAAGCACTATTTTATAATTATACTTGCATGTTTTGTGCTTTGGTAAACTTCATATTATGCCTGATTTTTTAAAAGGCAAAAATAAAAAATCAACATGAAAGCTTTCTCTGTTTAGTGAATACATACTTTAGAGATATGATATTTATGTATCTTATAGTGCTGATATTTCCTATAATACACAACACAGATCTCCAAATAATAACCCAGTCATATTAAGGTTGAACACAGATGGAGTAGCAGCAGCTGTGTTTTGTTCTCCTTGACCAACTAGGAAAAACAACAAAAATCACCTGAAAACTCAACAAAATACAACCAGGGTCTCTTCAAAACCTCACCAAGCCACAAGTGAGGCTCCTGGACAGAGAGCGGGTGAGGGAGTGATTCCTAGTACTAAAAGGCCATACTCAGGGGCAGCTGGCCCAAGACAGGAGTTTGGCAGTGAGGCTTGTCACTTCTTCTCCTTCTCCATCTCCATCTCCTTATCCTCCTCCTCCTCCTCCTCCTCCTCCTCCTCCTCATCATCATCATCATCATCGTTCTTGTCCTTATTATTATTATTTATAAAATGGAAATATTGACAAGATTATAGGATAGGAGTGTTCCAATTCTACACAGTTTCCACCACCAGAACTCCATATCCAATCCCCTCCCTTGATAGCTTCCCTATTCTTTATCCCTTTGGGAATATGGACCCATTATCTTTATGGGATGCAGAAGTTGGAAGATCTGGCTTCTGTAACTGCTTCCTGCTGAACATGGGCATTGGCAGGTAGATCTATACTCCCTGACTGTCTTTCTCTTTCCCTAGTGGGCCAGAGATTTGAGGAGGTGGGATTTCAAGACACATGGTGAGGTCATCTGCCCAGGGAAGTCAGGTTGGCATCATGGTAGCATCTGGAACCTGGTGGCTGAAAAAGAGTTAAGATATAAAGCAGAAAAAATTGTTGACTATCATTAACCTAAAGTCGTGAATATCTCAGATGAAGATTTGGGGTCTCCATTTTGGAAAAAGCTAGTAGGTATATATTAGGTATATTCGAAAGGGCCCATGACTTTACTAGTTTTTGCCTGAGCCTGACAGCTAATATGCAAGTGGACCCAGGTTATTGTTGGAGGAGGTGGTGTCATAGTTGGAAAATGGACTAGAAAGTTGGATCAGGGAAGAGTGTAGCTCCTAAATATGGGGAAAGTATATAAATATTGTTAACTATAAACCCCGTCAGTTTGATCTGGGGCCTATATTCAGCACAGGAGCTTATGTAACCTCTGCATCCCTGTAGGTCTGGGCTCACATTCTGTGGTCACGGCTAGGAACATTCCAAGCTGCACTAATTTTGGGATCCATATTTCTCGGGTAGTAGGTAGAATATGTTGTCCAACCTCCTTTTGAAGAATGAAACATTCCCTACAGTTATTGATCCACATTGAGGGCAGAGGCTTGCCACTTCTTGGTCCAAGTTAAAGAAACAATGGTTAAGAGAAAAGAAAAGAGAAGGAAGAAAGAAAGAAAGAGAGAAAGAAAGGAAGAAAGAAACTTGTCTAAGCCACAGGTGAATATAGACACATGTGGCTTGAGGATGGAAAGGGGTGCACCAGTAATTCCCAGGACTAAAAACATACTTGGAGATAGCAGGCACCAAATTATATTGGTGGCTGAGACACACAACTTGAGTTTTAGCAACAAAAGACTGTTAAAAAGAAAGAATAAAAAAGGGATGGGGCAGGCGGTGGCACACCTGGTTGAGTGCACATGTTAGAGTGCTTCAGGACCCAGGTTCAAGCCCCTGGTCCTCACCTGCAGGGGGAAAAGCTTCACAAGTGGTGAAGCAGGGCTATAGGTTTCTTTCTCCCTCTCTATCTTCCTGGCTTTCTCAATTTCTCTCTGTCTCTATCTAATAAATAAATAAATTCTTAAAAAACATAAAAGAAAGAAAGAAAGAAAGAAAGAAAAAACACCTAAAAGCTCACCAATTTACAACTGTGACTTCTCTATCTCCATTGCTATTGCCCCACAGAGGCTGGAACAGCAGCAAGGAGAGCCTATATTGACATCAACTTCACAGAACCAGCCTAGTGACTTTGATAAAATCTCCCCCCCCACAACTAAGATATGTAAACTAGGAAATTGAATATCTTAGCTACAATGCCTCCTGCTGGCACAACAACAAAATCTACACTAAATGAGGAAACAGAGAAATATATAGGTAGCAATGATAGGAACCCAAAATGAGCAGACAGGCACAGATCTACAAAAAAAAAAAAAAAAAAAAAAAAGACAAAGACAGAGCTCAGAAAAAAAATCTTAAAATCATTTTACCAAAGAATTACAAAATATAGAAAACAACAACAACAACAACAACAGCAACAACAAAGCACCTCCAAACTTAGCTCTGGTTTATGGTGGCGCAGGGGATTGAACCTGGGACTTTGGAGCCTCAGGCATGGGAGTCTGTTAACCATTATGCTATCTACCCCTTCTCCCTAAAGAACACTTTGAATACAGTTTAGGTTGAGGCTAGAGGCCTGGAAAATAGACTTAACCAGGTGGAGGAGAGAACATCAACACTAGAAGACACTACCACCACACTCTCAATTTAAAACTCTCAGAAAGGAAAGGTTTAGAAAAAAATGAAACACTTCTCAATGAAAGAGCAGACTCCATCAGAATGGTGAACATCAGAACTATTGGGATCCCTGAAGAAGAAGAGATAGAACAATTTTCAAAATATAGAAATCCAAGAATGCGAATGCACACCTAAATTTTTGAATCTAAAATGACACACACCAAGACACATTATTGTAAAATTATCCAAAATCAGGGATAAGGGAAAAATATTACTGGCTTCCAGGGAAAGGAAGAAAGTCACATATAAAGATAGAACCATAAGGTTTTCATCAAATTTCTTATCACAAACCTTAGCGGCAAGTAGGGAGTAGAATGGCATATTCAAAGTATTAAAAGATAAGAATTGCCAGTCACAAATTCTATATCTTGCTAAATTATCCTTCAAATCGAAGGAGAAATAAAGATATTTTTTTT
This sequence comes from Erinaceus europaeus, assembly GCF_950295315.1. Classification (NCBI taxonomy): domain Eukaryota; kingdom Metazoa; phylum Chordata; class Mammalia; order Eulipotyphla; family Erinaceidae; genus Erinaceus; species Erinaceus europaeus. The sequence goes on from NC_080178.1 coordinate 30,780,279, forward strand.
CTTTTTTCCCCCCTTTGTTGCCCTTTTTTTTGTTGTTGTTGTTGTGGGTATTATTATTGTTATTGATGTTGTTGTTGGATAGGACAGAGAGAAATCAAGAGAGGAGGGGAAGGCAGAGAGGGGGAGAGAAAGATAGACACCTGCAGACCTGCTTCACTGCCTGTGAAGCGACTCCTCTGCAGGTGGGGAGCCAGTGCTTGACTGGGATCCTTACAGGAGTCTTTGTGTTTAGTGCCATGTGCACTTAACTCGTTGTGCTATGGCCTGACCCCCAATATAGATCTTTTTAAACATTCAGAAACCGAAGGAATTTGACACTACAAACCCTGCCTTGCAAGAATTCCTGAAAGGAGTCCAACATGAAAAGAAGAAGCTAATAAATCCACTTGCAGGCATTTATCCAGTGAACACTCAAGCACTAATTCAAAGGGACATATGCACCTTTATCTGTATAGCTACATCATTCACAATACCCAAAGAGTAGAAGCAACCTAAATGCCCATCAAAAGATTTCTGGCTAAAGAAGTCAGGGGATATATATTCCATGGGGTATTACTCTGCAATCAAAAAAGATGATATTATGCCTTTTGGGATAAAATGGATGGAACTGGAAGTGATTATGCTTAGTAAAATAAGTAAAGCTATTAAAGACAGCTGCCAGATGGTTTCCCTCATATGTGGAATCTAGAGATCTGGTTTACATGAACTTGCCAAAAAAAAAAAAATCCAAACAAAACAGAAGCAAGCAAAATATTTTTAATATTTATGAGGACTATAATGGTTATCTTTGTGAGCTGGGAAGAAGGGCATACAGAACTTTGGTGGTGGGTGCCATGTGGAACTATACATTATAATCTTAAAATCATGTATCAAACTATTAATAACAAAAATATTCAATACACACTTTTGTTAGGAGGCAAATACAGAAATACAGAGTGTACAAGCCAGTGAAACAGCTCATTTGGTAGTGGGCAGTTTACAACGTGTGTGACCCTTGTTTGGGTCTAGCCCCTGCTGTATATTCAGTGCTGTGGTCTCTTTCGACTTTTGTGCTTTTTCTTGTTTCCTAATGTGTGTTTGTAGGTCTATGAACTTCCCTCTCAGTACTGCCTTAGCTGTGTCCCAAATATTTTGATAGCTCGTGTCTTTATTTTCCTTGAACTCTCGAAACATTTTGATTTCTTCCTTTATTTTCTCTTTGACCCAGTAGTTGTTAAGGAGTGTACTGTTGAGCTTCCACATTTTGGGACTATTACTAATCTTTTGCTGATTGTTAAGTGTTAGTTTAATTCTCATGGTCTGAGAAGATGCTTGGGATGATTTCAATGCTCTTGAATTTGCTGATGCTGTCTTTGTGGCCTAACATATGGACTATCCTTGAGAATGACCCATGTGGACTTGAGTAGAATGTGTATTCCAGTTTCTTGGGATGAATGCCTCTGAAAATGTCCAATAGTTCTAGTTTATCTCCTCATTTAGCTCCCTCATGTCTTTATTGATTTTCTGCCTGGATGACCTGTCAAGTTGAGAGAGAGGGGTGTTGAAGTCCCCTACTATGACTGTGTTGCTGTTAATATATTGCTGTAGCTCTTTCAGTAGATGTTTGATATGTTTAGATGGCTTCTCATTGGGTGCATAGATGTTAATAATTGTTAAGTCCTCTTGGCTGACTGGTCCTCTGAGCATTAAGTAATGTCCATCCCTAACTTAAAATTTTTTTTTTATTTTAAAGTCTATTGTGTCAGATATGAGAATAGCTATTCCAGTCCTTTTTTGTGGGCCATTGGCTTGTATGATAGTTTTCCATCCTTTCACTTTGAGTCTGTGTTTGTCTTGTGTGGTTAGGTGGATTTCTTGTAGACAGCATATTGTTGGGTTGTATTTCCTGATCCATCTTCCTATTCTGTGCCTTTTAATAGGTGAATTCAGGCCATTGAAATTTACTGATATTAAAGGTTGAAGATATTTTAACACTATTCTTGTAGATTTTTAGGGTGTTTTGATATGTTGCCTATTTATGGTGGTCTGACTGTTTCTAGGAGATCTTTCAGAACTTATTTCAGGGCAGGCTTGGTGATAGTTGATTCTTTCAACTGCTGCTTATCTGAGAAGGTTTTTATGGCTCCATCTAGTCTGAATGACAGTCTAGCAGGATACAGTATTCTTGGTTGAAAGCCTTTCTCATTGAGCACTGGATAGATATCTTGCCATTCTCTTCGGGCCTGTAGTGTTTATGTGGAGAAGTTTGCTGCTAATCTTATGGGTTTTCCTCTGTAGGTGACTCCTTTTTTTTTCTCTTGCATCCTTCAGGACCCTTTCTTTATCCTTATTCCTTTCCTTTCTAAATATGATGTGTCTTGGTGTCTTTAAGTCTGGGTTAATTCTGTTTGGGACCCTCTGGGCTTCTTGAGCCTTTCTGTCTTTTATGTTGTCTAGACTAGGGAAGTTTTCAGCTATTATGTCTTGAAGAATGCTTTCTTCCCCTCCTTCTATTTCTTCCTCTGGTAAGCCAATAATACACATATTATTTCTTTCGAAGTCATCTGATAGGTCTCTGTTGTTGTTTTTAGTATCTCTTAGCCTCTTTTTGTCCTTGATCTTGCTAGTTCTGTCTTCAGCCTCATTTATTCTATTATTTCTCCCCTTCTCTGTTTTCTGGAGTTCATCTGTTTTTGTTACCCTGTTCTGATACTGTTTTAGCTTGTTCAGCTAGTTGTGTTCTTATTTCAGTTATTTCAGCTTTCAGCTCTCTAGTAACCTTGAGATAATTAGTGTTTTTTTTCAGAGTCTTATTTTGTTGTTTCTGCATTTCTGATGACAGTTCTTTCAAACTCTTTACTCACTCCTGTGATTATTTCCTTAACTAGTGTGTGGATGTTGACCTCATTACTTTGTGCTTCAACCTTTGGGGGACTTTTAGCTGGACTCTTGTCGTAGTTCATTTCTCCAGTATTATTTCTTGTTGGTTTAACCATTCTATATAGTATGCTTTGAGGTATCTGTCTCAGTACTTTTCAAATTACTGATCACTCTTGCCTGGGTTGACTTCTGTCTATGTAAGTTAATTAAAAAGTTCACCCTTGTGGAAATTCACAGTTGATTCAATATTATTTCAACCCCTGAGTTGGAGCACAGAGGCTGTTAAAAGCCTCTTTTGTTCTTTTTGTTCCCTGTAGGCTATGGGAGCCTGAGGGCTTTTAAACTATAAGTAGGCTTCTTAGCTTAATCACTCACTTCTGAATAAGAGATAAAGCAGGGTGGGGGAGAGATAGCACAGTGGTTATGCAAAGAGACTCTCACATCCCAAGGATCCAAAGCTCCAGGCTCAACTCAGCTTCTCTGCCAAGTAGGGCAGCACTGCTGGACCCTGTGACTTCCTAAACAAGTCCATCCTGTTTATAGTCTGTAGGTTCTGAGGCAATTATTCACCATGTCCTCATCAGGAGAATAATGTGGAAAAGCTCCCACTATACAGCACCCCCTGCTAGGCCACTGAGGTGTAGCTGTTCTCCTGAGTTTCCTGGTCAGTTCTTTGTTCCCAGATGTCAGCACAGGGAATCCCCCTTGCTGGTCTAGCCTCTGAGGGCAGTAGAAATGGAGACTCATAGTTGCATTTGGTGAATCTTGGGGGAGTCCTCTCCTCCCTTCAGCAGTCTTTTTCTTGGTATAACAGACTGGAGGTTCTTCCTCAACTGGTAAACTGCTTGACTGTTACTAGTTGCTCAGTCTCTTTTTAGGCTCCTCCCTGTCCATGAACCACATGTGTTTGCACTCACAGGTGGTTTGATGGGTTTCTGAAGTTGTTTTAGTCCTGCCTTGTTGAGGTCCCAGGTGATCTCCTTTGGTATTCCTACTTGACCCAGGAGAGGAGAGGAGTGGAGAGAAACACAGTTCCTCTCTTTTGACTTTCTTTTGCTCTCTTATCTCTAAAAGAGAAGGGGATGGAGGAACAGACATAATAAAAATAACTATTGCTTTTAGTTGAGCTCATTTACATATTTCTTGTTTTCTACAAAAATAATATAAGCTTACTTTAGTGACCTTTATTTTTCTAAGTTAGAAACATATACAATATATACATATCATTAAATGATATATTTTTATATGTCTTTTTACTTCTTATATTTCCTGTATCCTGTTACACAGTTTTTAAAAAATATTTATTTATTTATTTATTACCTTTTGTTGTCCTAGTTGTCCTCTTGTTGTAGTTATTATTGTTGTCATCATTGTTGGATAGGACAGAGAGAAATGGAGAGAGGAGGGGAAGATAGATAGGGGGAGAGAAAGATAGACACCTGCAGACCTGCTTCACCGCCTGTGAAGTGACTCCTCTGTAGGTGGGGAGCTGGGGGCTCCTGGGATCCTTATGCTTCTCCTTGTACTTTGTGCCACCTGTGTTTAACCTGCTGTGCTAACTACCACCCAACTCCCTGTTACACAGTTTTTAACCCCCTTTTGAACTGAGTGTGTAACTACTGTGAATGGAACTTTTCAGGGCATACTCATTGGGATGACACATGTAACAGTGCATTATTTTTCTATGCAAGATATTTTCTAGTTTAACTATGTAGATATTTTCTCACAGAGTTATTTCTCTTCCTCAGTCTTGTGTCTAATTTGAAAATGGATTATATGGACTACTTTGAATAATTACTTTCTGTACATATATGCATTTTACCCATTTGTGAATTTATTCACTATGACAAATTTTCAAAATCCAATTGATTTTGAGGAGGAGGTCAGAGAAAAGATCTAGGTCACCAAAAGTGAATCCATTTTGGACACCCTCTGTCATGTTGGGTATGACTTCAGCCCCTCCCTGAGTTACTGGAAAAACCACAAAAATTTCCACCCTGAACCCAACCAATCAGAGATGAGCAGGAATGTCCCCAAATATTGAGAAAGGAGAACAGCCATTGACCTGAAACTAACTGTCCGTTGTTATGCGTAAACATCCCCACCTGTACCCACCTTGTGTTAACTATAAAAAGCTGAGATGAAAAATGTCTGTGGTTGCAAGACTTCCCCTGCATGGAGGCTCTTGGGCCCCAAGCTTAAGCTTGCTAATAAAGTACTTGCATTTGACTCTGGACTTCCTTGTGTGTGATTGGGACCCGAACCTCTGAGGGTAATAGATTTATCTCCTTCCAGATCTGAAAGTTAAAAAGTTATTTTATAATTTCATGTAAAATTGCCTTGAAGTTCATGTATTTCTGCTTGTCTACCCATTTTTAAATGTACAAATCAGTACAGTCCAAACACAAAGACATCTCAACTATTTCTTGCCATAATTTATTTTTATTCACAAGAAATGACAATCACTTACTATAGGTGTGTGTGTGTGTGTGTGTGTGTGTGTGTGTTTGTAATACTAAGATCTGATGTTGTCTTTCCCTGTCCCCTCCCTCTCCTTGTGGGAAGCTCAGTGTGCTAGATAAGGAACAGTTTGTCACAGGGGGAGAACTCTAATTTAATGCCCTTTTTACCCAATTTATCATGTTTTTTTGGAGAGGTGTACTTTGATTCTTAAACTAATTAAGAACAAAAATTTACTTTTATCATTAAGGAAGATAAATATGAGTTAATAAAATAGCTCACTTGGATAGTGTGATCTTTGCCATTTGCATGACCCAAGTCTCAGCCCTGCCCTGAAGGAAGCTTTAGTGCTGTGGTCAAGTTCCTTCTACTCTAGAGAAGGAGGAAAAGTAGGAAAAGTAGTGATTTGGAAATTAAAACTCAAGTGCTAAGTGGTGGAGCACCCAGTTGAGCATACACATTACAATGCACAAGAACAGGTTTAAGCCCCTGATCCCCACTTGTAGGGCAAAGCTACAAAAGTGGTGAAGCAGTGCTGCAGGTGTCTCTCTCCCTCTATGTATCCCTTTTCCCTCAATTCCTCCCTGTCTCTATTTGAAATAAATAAATAAATGAATAAATAAATAAATAATATTAACAAAAAAGAAACTGAAGATCAAGAGATGAGTTATTTCTCTGCTGGAAAAAGCATTACCTAGTTGAAGCTTTAGAAAGACCAAGGCTATTTTGAAAGTGGAAGCAGGAAATCCGACTACCTTGCTGAGAGTTGAGTGTTTCTTGTTTCTGTGTGGCACTTCTTTCAGTAACTCTTGCAAGGCATGTCTGTTAATGGTGTTTTGAGTGTCCTTCATTTTTGAATGGTAGTCTTGCAAGGGAAAGTATGTGTGGCTGGCAGTTGTTATCTTTTTTTTTTTTTTTTTTAATTTCTTTATTGGGCTATTACTGTTTTACAGTTGACAGTAAATACAGTAGTTTTTACATGCATGCCATTTCTCAGTTTTCCATACAACGATGCAGTTCTTATCTTTTAAAATCTTGAGTATTCCACTCCATTTTTCTCCTGGCCTCCGTGATTCCTTCAAAGTCCTATGCAAGTCTGACTATAGTGACTTTATAGATCACTTTCTTCTTTTCACTGCCAGCTTGTAATTTTTTTCTTTGTCCTTGAATTTTGTTAACTTCACCATGATGTATCTTTATGTAAGCCTATTTGTGCTTAGGAATTTGGAAGCTCTCTCTGCTTCTTGAATATCTACATTCTGATAAAGCCCAGAGTTGAAAAATTTCCACGAATATTCCTCTTTTCTCTCCTTTTCTTCTTCCTCCTCCTCCTTTTTTTTTTTTGGTCCCTGCCACTAGGGTTATCACACTGAGGTTCAGTGCGAGCACTACAAATTCACTGCTCTGGTAGCCATTTTTCCATTTTTCTTTTAATATCTAATTTTTACTAAATAGCACAGAGAAAAATTGAGAGAGAAGGGGGATAGAGAAAGGGAGAGAAAGATAAACACATGCAGACCTGCTTCACTGCTTGTGAAATATCCCCCTACAGATGGGGAGTGAGTACTTGAACCCCTGCCCTTGTGCTTGCTAATATGTTTACTTAACCAGTTGTCCCACTGCTTGTCCCCATTATTATTTTTTTGAATATGATTTCTGCTCTCTTCTTTTTCCTCCTGTCCTTATAAGACCCCCATAATTCTGATATTTGCTTTGCTAGTAGAGTTTAACTGAAGGTAAGAAAAAACTAACTGTATTGTATAGCAAATAATCTGTTTTTATTCATCAGAAAACTTATATTAGTTAACTAGAATAATAAAAACATATTTCTACTATCTTACTAGGAACTTGTAACTTCCGAAGACCAATTTTTGGCATGTTGTCTATTTACATGGCATCAAATTAGACATCAGTTGTCTGTTTCCTGTTATTTTCTAGTATTTTGTACTTGCTCATCAGGCCTTGGGGGAAATTAGAGCCAGTGTCCGGGTAATGTTCAGTGAATGCATGGTCAGGAGGTGCCCCCTCTCTTCAGATGAATATTCTTACCCAGTTTCCTGCCCATTCTTAATCCCACTGGGTCCTGATCCTATGAAGCAGAATGGATAAGATACTTTAAAAAGTAATTTAAAATTTAAGCTTTAGTACTTTAAATGATTAAAACTACTTTTGCTTCATGTATTTCAAAATTTAGTCATTTAGTGGTGTTCATTATTTTATGTCCTGTCAACAGAATTTCCTATAGTTAAAATATTAACCGTTATTCCAAGGTTTTCACCTCAGTAAATCTGTACAAATGCCCTTTTTTTATTTTTAGTCTGGGGGATTACATATGCACACACTGATCATTAGAGAGAAACATAGTTTATGCAAGAATACAACAAAAGAATTAAGGTCCCATGTGGTGACCTTGGAACCTTATTTTGGTGAAATATTCTATTCTTTGTAGTGAATTAGGTATTCATCCATTATTAAATAGTTATTCATTCATTATTAAATATATGTATTCTATTTATTCTGTGAAATAAATAAGATCAGAGCTACACTCCTTGGAAATCAAACTCGATGTCTCATGCTTACAAATCTTCACCACTGTACTAAAACTCTATCTTTCGATTCATTCACCTGTTTGTTTTTTAATTTTAGTATCTCTATTTATTCGCTAGAGACAGCCAGAAATTGAGGGGGATGGGAGAGATAGTGAGGGAGAGAGACAGAGAGACACCTGAAACACTGCCTCACCACTCAAAAAGCTTTTCTTCTGCAGGTGGGGACTGGGGGCTTGAACCTGGGTCCGTTCGCATTGTAACATGTTCATTCAACCAGGTGTGCCACCACTCAGCCTGTGTTCTTCTTCTTTTTTAAAATTAGTTTATTTTTTATTTTTCTCCTTGTTTATCGTTATTGTTATTATTGTTGTTGTTGTTATTGATGTTGTCGTTGTTAGATAGGCCAGAGAGAAATGGAGAGAGGAAGGTAAGACAGAGAGGGGGAGAGAAAGACACCTGCAGACCTACTTCACTGCCTGTGAAGCGAACATCCTGCAGGTGGGAAGCCAGGGCTCTAACCCGGTTCCTTACGCAGGCCCTTAATGCTTTACTCCACTTGCGCTTAACCCTGTGCGCCACTGCTGGGCTCCCACTTCTTCTTCTTCTTTTTTTAAAAGTAGGAGTTGTCCTATTAGTAAACAAATAATCTTCTGTTGGTATGTTCCCTTCCCCCCGACCTCTGAGAAGAATTGGTTTTCCCCTTGCTAGTTTCACACCCCACTTTCTCCCCGCCCCCTATGCTAAGGACAGGCAGAGTCCCAGCAGCAGCTGAGGAGAGAGGATGATGGAGAAATGCACGTGGTGTGGTGATTTGCCCGTTAGTGAATAAAGATTAAACTGAGTTCTCAGCCCAGCCGTGTGTCTCTGGTCGTCTCTGTTACCCGCCTGTGAAGCCAGCCCGGATAAAACAACAATCTTCAGACATTTAGAATGGATAAATGAAAGACTTGCAGCCAAAATAATTACTTAAGAGATAGGCGCTGTTAATGAACATTCCCTATGCATATTTTGTATCACACATACCTTTATAAAAACACAGTATGTTCTTTTTGTAAAGGAATAGTCATTGTTTTATTATTTACTATATCATGTACCTTCTTTCATGTCTGTAATAATGACAACTTATCATGGTTGTCTGTGTGTCTATGTTGGGTTTTGGGAACCTGATCACTCCTCTTGAGATAGTCTTAAAAGATGGTTTGGTAAATAGACCCAGGAACCAGGAAGCAATTATAACACTAGGTCTGATATTGGTAAGACTAAATTTGAGACGATGATTTTGGCTAAACTAATCCCGAAACTGAACTTACCCACAATTCTCAGACTAATGTGACCAAAACAAGTACATCTTTTTCTGGAGAACAACGAACAGCAAAGCATGACAGCCCAAGAACAGAGGGGGAAGGAGAGAATGGGATTATGTCACATTTCTGCTAGAGATACTATGAACTCCCAGAATTAAAATTACTGGGAAAAAAAAAGAAATACTTGAATACTTAATGTGCACATTTATTTATTTCTTCTATAGATACTGCATAATACATCAGGAAGAACTTTGAGCTTAAGTACTTTATATCCAGAAATGACTTGTACCTTTCTCTGCATCCTTACTTTAAAAAATAATTTTATCATTTGTGATTTAACATTGGTTTACAAATTTGTACAATTTCAGGGGTATAATTTACACCTATGTATGTATGTGTGTGTGCTGGGCTAGCGTTGAGGGCGGGAGAGATGACCCAGGAACCAAGCTCGTGGAGGTAGCAATACAAATCTTTATTCATGCAGGAGTCCCAGAGTCAAAAACCTCAATGGCCGGCATCTGTCTCCCCCTGCACGCCTGCCCTCCTCTAGGTCGGGAAGAGAGAGAAACCAGAAACGGAAGTGACTTTTATAGGATAAAACCAGAAGTGGCAAGTTGGAAACAGAAATGGCTAGGAAAAGGGAGTGGAGAAAGGAAAAAGGCACATTGGGAACTTCCTTAGCAACTGTTGTGATGGTTTTGACTGGTGGGATTCATGTTATCCTGTAGGCAGGGTGGGTCTCGAGGTAGAAAGAAGATAGATCAGTGGGTGGAGATCTTTCAGGCAAAGCAATGATTACATAAATAGGCCATACTATCAGCAATGCAGAATGGAGGGGGGGGGCTGCCTTAATGCCCGACATGTGTGTTCCACTCACTACATCCACCTATGAAGTTCCTATGCTGTCCTCTGTCCTCTGATAATCACCATAGTTTTCACCAAATTCGAATAGACATTTTGGCTATGATTTTTTAAGTGTATTTAAAATATCTATATGCTATATATAAGTAAATCCATCTGCTAATAGCTTGTCATATCTTGTTTGTCATAATCACCTTCAGTTCCATTCATTCTGTCTTGAAAGATACATTATCTTTTTAATTGCAGAGTAGTATTCCATTGAATTTATTTATTTATTTTTGCCTCCAGGGTTATTGCTGGGGCTCAGTGTCTGTACCACAAATCCACTGTTCCTGGAGGCCATTTTCCTCCCTTTTGTTGCCATTGTTGTTTTTTATCATTGTTGTGGTTATTATTATTGTTGTTGGATAGGACAGAGAAATCGAGAGAGGAGAGGAAGACAGAGAGGGGGAGAGAAAGATAGACACCTGCAGACCTGCTTCACCACCCGTGAAGTGACTCTCCCTGCAGTTGGGGAGCTGGGGGCTTGAACCAGGATCCTTACATCAGTCCTTGTGCTTTGTGCCATGTGCATTTAACCTGCTGTGTTACTGCTCAACCCACTCCATTAAATTTATATTCCATGACTTCTTTATGCAGTCGTTTGTAAATGGGAATTTATGTTGATTCCATATTTTCACTATTTTGAGTAGTACAGCTATGAAAACAGGGTTACACATATCTTTTCATATTAGTGTTTTTGCATCCTTTAGATAAATGTCTAAGAGTGGTATTTCTGGGTTTAACGTATTCTAACTTTTACTTATTTAAGAACCCCCCATTCTATTTTCCTTCATTTTTTAATTAAAAATTTTTTATTGCTCAGCACCTGCACAACTAATCCTGATGAACATGTTTTCCTTTTTTTATTTTTAATTTATCACTTATTTATTATTTTATTTGATTATTATTTTCTTTATTTGATAGAATAGAAAAATTGAAAGGCGATATAGAGGGAGAGAGACATGAAGACACTCGCAGTACTTGTTTCACTGTTTGTGAAACTTCTCCCCTACAGGTGGGGAGTAAGGACTTGAACCCAGGTCTTTGCATATGGTAACACGTACACTTAACCAGGTGCACCACTACCCACTTCCTCCCCATACTATTTTCCACAGGGACTGCACCAGTTTGCTTTCCCACTAACAATGTGCCAGGGCTTTTTGTTTTCTTCTCCACATCCTTACCAACACTTGTTTGTCATTTCTTGTTTTTTTGATGTAGGCCATTCTTACCAATGTGAGGAGTTAAATCTTGCTGTGGTTCTTAATTGGAATTTCTCTAGTAATAATGTGGAACACTTTAAAAAATATTGTGGGGGCAGGGGTAGATAGCATAATAGTTATGCAAACTGACTTTCTTTCCAAAGTCACAGGTTCAATCCCCCACACCACCACAAGCTAGGCCAGAACAGTGCTCTGGTTAAAAAAAAAAAATGTGTGTGCCATCTGTCCATCTGCCTGTTCAGATATTTTGCCCATATTTTTATTGGATTCTTTTATTCTTATTGAGTTGTATGGATTTCTTTATTTTCGGTATCAATCTCTTGTCAGATGTGTGCTGTGAAGAAGGGCAAACTGGTTTGCCTTTTAAAATCATTGTGGAAATTTCTTTTAAAATGTAAAGTTTTTTTTATTAGATATATTACCATTTGTTTACATCAGGCTCAACCTGATGCTGTTGACTGGCTACGGAAGAAGGGCAAACGCTAGAAGAAGAAGGTGTTAGATGATGGTCAATTTTCTTTTCTTTTTTTTTTTTTTTGGTGTGGCTGTCCAGTTTTCTCAGCACATTTATTCAAGAGCCTTCCCCCCGCCCCCACATAACCCTTGTATGGTTTTGGCTCCACTGTCATATATCGGGTGTCCATGTATGTATGTACTCATTTCAGATCTCTCTGATCCTTTATTATTACATATTTTTAAAAGAGTTATCTGTGATGCCCTAATCAATATCAATCAGAATTCTATGTATCTGAAACTCACATAATAAATTAACTCACACAATGACTCTGAAAAAATATTTATCTCATTAAAATGTGTTACCTGGTAATTACTGAAGTTAAACATACTGTATGTCTATTGTTCACTTGTATTTTTCTATAATTCATTTGTTCATAACTTTGCCTAGTTGGCTATGTTCATTTCTTTTTGAGTTGTGAACTTTCTTGGTATAAGAAATCTAAATAATCTGTCACATAGAAATTAATACATTCCCCCTTAGGCATGTCACTTATCTTTTAAATTGTTCAGTGTTCTTTGACATGTAGTAGTTACATTTCTTTTTTAAAAATATTTATTTATTTATTCCCTTTTGTTGCCCTTGTTTTATTGTTGTAGTTATTATTGCTGTTACTGATATTGCCATTGTTGGACAGGACAGAGAGAAATGGAGAGAGGAGGGGAAGACAGAGAGGGGGAGAGAGAAAGATAGACACTGGCAGACCACCTTCACCGCCTGTGAAGCGACTCCCCTGCAGGTGGGGGGGGGGGGCTCAAATCGGGATCCTTACACCAGTTCTTGAGCTTTGCGCCATATGCGCTTAACCTGCTGTGCTACCGCCCAACTCCTAGTAGTTACATTTCATTTCTATTTAATCACTGTGTTACTTTTTTAAAGAGTTTCTTGGTTTTGTATCATGCTAAGCAAATTTCAGCATTCTAAGGATTAGAGTATTTCCATTGATACTTTAAATCATATGGAGTTTACCTTTTTAGTCATGCTGGGAATATAACAGTTCATAAAGACACCTGCAGCCTTGCTTTACTGCTCATGAAGTGTCACCCCCTGCAAGTGGAGACTGGGGGCTGGAATCAGGGTCCATGTGCATGGTATCATGTTTTCTCTCTGGGTGTGTCACTGCCCATCTCGTGACATAACATATTTGTTATCACAATAATTATGATTGCACTTTAGTAGCGTTTTATTGTTAGGGAAGTTTAAGTAATGTCCTGTGATAAATATGAAGCTTTAGCTTATGAGGGTAATCTAGTTCTGATTCCCAACCTCATTCTGATTAATAAAGACGGACTCTTGAATATGTTCACTGAGTTATGAAGGATGACCATCTATAGATGAAGACAATTACTTTTCCTAGAGTTTAGATGTCATAAATATTTTCTTTTTTCTTTCTTTTTAATTTTTATTAGAGATTTAATAATGATTAACAGGACTGTAAGATAACGGGTACAATTCCACACAAATTCTTCTTGCCTTATTGTTTCAGGCTTACCCCTCATAAATATTTTCTGAACCATCTCATGAACCAATCAAGTCAGACTTCTTGAATAACAGACAATTTGGGTGTGGTGGTGAAGCACTTGGTAGAATCCACCTACTAACCTTCCCAAAGTCATGGGTTCAAGCCCCTACATCCCATTTTTAGGGAGAAAGCTTCATGAGCTTGAAATAGTACTTGAAATAGCTTCATAGGCATGAAATAGTAGTTCAGGTATATTTCTTCAGGGAGAGGGAGGAGAGGGAGATGGAGAGGGAGATTGAGAGAGAGTGGCAGAGGGAGAGGGAGAGGGACAGGGACAAGGACAGGGAGAGGGAGACCAGAGTACCACTTATCTCTAGAGCCCTAGTTTGCTGTGTCAGGGACTGAACCTTGAACTTCAGGGCCCCAGGCATGAAAGTCTAATGAACAACCAATGGACTATCTCCTTAACTTCTGCTATATATGTATATATATAATTTACTTAATATTTTATATTTTATAATTTGAATTGGTACATTTATTATAATATTGCTTTAAATAATACAAATAATTGGGGGTCAGGCAGTTAAGTGCACATAATACTACGTGGAAGGACCTGCACAAGGACCCAGATTCAAGTCCCTGCTCCCCAATTGTAGGGAGTGGTGAAACCGGTCTGCAGGTGCCTGCCTTTCTCTCTCCCTTTCTCTCTCCTCCTCCCCTCTCAGTTTCTCTCTGTCCTATCGAATAAGATAGAGAAAAAAAAAAGGAGAAGTAGCAGGTGCAGTAGATTCATATTGCCAGCAATGAGCCGCAATGACAATAACCCGAGAGGCAAAAAATAAAATAAAATAATGTATTTAGTTTGTTGTATGCTTATTTTTTATCTAAGAGTTTTTACGTACATTATATAACAATCTTTGCATCCACTATAGTTTCTTTCATTACTCTATTGTGCAAATGGGGAAAAAGTCTCAAGGACTTGAGTAATTTCTCAATGTTGCCATGCCTTTCATTGCAGTACGAGTAAAACATTTAGATTACTGTCTTTTTTAACAGAGGATTTGTTATTTGCAATGTTTTTAGTTACTATTAACTAATCTGCTTCTTGTCCCTGTTTCTATTTTAAAATTAAGTGTCAAAATATTTACAGATGTATACATCTGTAATGTTTTATGAAAAAAATCTGTGCCTTCTCTTGTTGACAAAACTCCCAGATGTTGCTTAAATAAGAATGGAAGGAAATGTTATTATTATTATTTTTTTGGAAATGTTAAATTTTTAACTTATGTTAGAGCAGAGACTTAACTTTTTCACCATCCAAGTAAATTCACCCTTTGAAGTCTTATGGGTCCCAGCTTAAGATCTCTTTTTGTTGTAGACATTTGATAACTATTACCTTTACCTTTTTCTTTTTTTATTAGTGATTTAAAAAATTATAAGATAATAGCATTATAATTCTATACCAGTCCCACCATTAGAGTTTTGTGTACCTGCCCTCTTTCAGTTGAAACTGCAATGGTTTCCCCAAGGTTATAGATATTATCACCCTTTTCTCATTAAATAAATTACCATTAAACTACTTTTAAATTTTTGTTATATATAATTCATAGCTTTATTTATTTATTTATAAAAAGGAAACACTGACAAAACCACAGGATAAGAGGGGTACAACTCGAAACAATGCCTACCACCAGATCTCCATATCCCATCCCCTCTCAAGGTCATTGTGGGATGCAGAAGATGGGAAGGTCTGGCTTCTGTAATTGCTTCCCCACTGAACATGGGCGTTGACTATTCGTTCCATACTCCCAGCCTGCCCCTCTCTTTCCCTAGTAGGGTGGGGATCTGGGGAAGCAGAGCTATAGGACACATAGGTGGGGTTGTCTGTCCAGGGAAGTCTGTTTGGCATCATGCTAGCATCTGGAACCTGGTGGATGAAAAGAGAGTTAACATACAGAGCCAAACAAATAGTTGAACAATCATGAACCTAAAGGCTAGAATAGTGCAGATGAAGAGTGTGTGTGTGGGGGGGTTCCTCCATTTTGTAGATAGCTAGTAGGCATATTTTGGTTATATTCCAAAGGGCCTGTGGCTATACTAGTTCTTTTTTTATTTTTTTCCCTGAGCCTGAAATCTGATATGCAGGTAGATCCAAGTTATTGTCTGGGGAGATGATGTCATGGCTGGAAAAGGGACAGAAAGCTGGATCAGGGAAGAGAGTAGCTCCCTAATATGGGAAAGGGGTATAAATATTGTTGACTGTAAACCCCATTAATTGATTTGGTCTGGGGGCCATATTCATCTTAAGACCCTATGTGACCTCTGCATCAGTGTAGATCTGAGCTCACATTCTGTGGTCAAGAGTAGCAACATTCCAAGCTGCCCCAATTTCGACCTATCTATCTCAGGTGTAGCATAGTGTTTGCAGCAGCCTCCCTTCAGTGGATGGAACATTCTCTACCATTGTTGATCCAAGTGAGGGCAAGGTTCTATGGAGGACCCACAAAGGAGTCTTTATTTTTTAATTTCTTTATTGGGGAATTAATGTTTTACATTCGACAGTAACTATAATAGTTTGTACATGCGTAACACTTCCCAATTTTCTATATAACAATACAACCCCCACTTCGTCCTCTGTCATACTTTTTGGACCTGTATTCTCCCCTGCCCCCACCCCAGAGTCTTTTACTTTGGTGCAATACGCCAATTCCAGTTCAGATTGTACTTGTGTTTTCTCTTCTGACCTTGTTTTTCAACTTCTGCCTGAGAGTGAGATCATCCCATATTCATCCTTCTGTTTCTGACTTATTTCACGTAACATGATTTCTTCAAGCTCCATCCAAGATGGGCTGAAAACGGTAAAGTCACCATTTTTAACAGCTGATTAGTATTCCATTATATATATATACCACAACTTGTTCAGCCACTCATCTGCTGTTGGACATCTGGGTTGCTTCCAGGTTTTGGCTGTTACAAATTGTGCTGCTAAGAACATATGTGTCCACAGATCTTTTTGGATGGGTGTGCTGGGTTCCTTAGGATATATCCCCAGGAGAGGGATTGCAGGATCATAGGGTAGGTCCATTTGTAGCCTTCTGAGAATTCTCCAGACTGTTCTCCACAGAGGTTGGACCACTTTACATTCCCACCAGCAGTGTAGGAGGGTTACTTTGACCCCACAACCTCTCCAGCATTTGCTGCTGTTACCTTTGCTGATGTATGACATTCTCACAGGAGTGAAGTGGTATCTTATTGTTGTCTTTACTTGCATTTCTCTGACAATCAAAGACTTGGAGCATTTTTTTCATGTGTTTCTCAACCTTTTGGATCTCTTCTGTGGTGAATATTCTGTCCATGTACTCTCCCCATTTTTGGATGGAGTTATTTATTTTCTTGTGGTTGAGTCTGGCAAGCTCTTTATATATTTTGTTTATTAGCCTCTTGTCTGATGTATGGCATGTAAAGATCTTCTATTCTGTGACGGGTCTCTTGGTTTAAGTAGTGGTTTCTTTTGCTGTGCAGAAGCTTTTTAATTTGATATAGTCTGATAGGTTTATGCTTGCCTTAGTCTTCTTTGTAATTGGATTCATTTCATTGAACATGTCTTTAAAATTTATGCGGAAAAGAGTTCTGCCAATATTTTCCTCTAAGTATCTGATAGTTTCTGGTCTAACACCCAAGTCCTTGATCCACTTGGAATTTACTTTTGTATTTAGTGAAATATAGTGTTTCAGTTTCATTCTTCTGCATGTTTCAGCCATTTTTCCCAACACCATTTGTTGAAGAGACTCTGCTTTCCCCACTTATTAGTCTGGGCACCTCTGTCAAAGATCTGATGTCCATAGGTCAGTAGAGGTATTAAGTAGAGGTATTAGTTCTTCTTTGAAGGTTTTGTAGAATTCATTTGTAAAACCGTCTGGTCCAGGACTCTTATTCTTGGGAAGGTTTTTGATAACTGTTTCAATTTCATTAGCTGTGATGGGCCTGTTCATGTTATTTAATTCCTGTTTATTTAATTTTGAAAGTTCATAGGTATCTAGGAAATAGTCCATTTCTTCCAAGTCCATTTCTTTGTTGTCTGTTGTGATATCTCCTCTTTCAGTTACTATCTGATTTATTTGGGTCTTGTCCCTTTTCTTTCTTTTTTTTTTGTTGGAGTCTGGCTAAAGGTTTGTCAATTTTTTTTAGTCTTTCGAAGAACCAACATTTACTTTCGCTGATCTTTTGTATGGTTTTCTTATTTTCAATGTTCTTGATTTCTGCCCTAACTTTAGTTTTTTTTCTGTCCTTCTAGTTGCTTTAGGGTTCCTATGTGATTCTTCGTCTAGGTCCTTAAGGTGTGCAATCAGGCTGTTTACTTGTGCTTTTTCTTGTTTCCTAATGTGTACTTGTATGGCTATGAACTTCCCTTTCAGTACTACCTTAGCTATGTCCCAAATATTTTGATAGCTTGTATCTTCAGTTTCATTGAACTCTCAAACATTTTGACTTCTTATTTATTTATTTATTTATTCATTTATTTATTTATTATTTGATTTATTTTTTCCTCTTTGACCCAGTAGTTTTTAAGGAGTGTACTGTTGAGCTTCCATATTTTGGGACTGTTACTAATCTTTTGTTGATTTTTAAGTGTTAGTTTAATTCCACTGTGGTCTGAGAAGATGCTTGGGATGATTTCAATGCTCTTGAATTGGCTGATGCTGTCTTTGTGGCCTAACATATGGACTATCCTTGAGAATGACCCATGTGGTCTTGAGTAGAATGTGTATTCCAGTTTCTTGGGATGAATGCCTCTGAAAATGTCCAATAGTTCTAGTTTATCTCCTCATTTAGCTCCCTCATGTCTTTATTGATTTTCTGCCTGGATGATCTGTCAAGTTGAGAGAGAGAGGTGTTGAAGTCCCCTACTATGACTGTGTTGGTGTTAATATATTGCTGTAGCTCTTTCAGTAGATGTTTGATGTGTTTAGATGGCTTCTCATTGGGTGCATAGATGTTAATAATTGTTAAGTCCTCTTGGCTGACTGGTCCTCTGAGCATTAAGTAATGTCCATCCCTATCTTTTTAATTTTTTTTTATTTTAAAGTCTATTGTGTCAGATATGAGAATAGCTTTTCCTGCCCTTTTGTTGTTGTTGTTGGTCATTGGCTTGTATGATAGTTTTCCATCCTTTCACTTTGAGTCTGTGTTCGTCTTGTGTAGTTAGGTGGGTTTCCTGTAGACAGCATATTGTTGGGTTGTGTTTCCTGATCCTTCTTCCTACTCTGCCTTTTAATTGGTGAATTCAGGCCATTGACATTTACTGATATCAAAGACTGAAGATATTTTAATGCCATTCTTGTAGAGTTTTAGAGTGTTCTGATATATGGCCTATTTATGGTGGTTTGACTGTTTCTAGGAGACCTTTCAGAACTTATTTCAGGGCAGGCTTGGTGATAGTTGATTCTTTCAACTGTTGCTTGTCTGAGAAGGTTTTTATGGCTTCATCTAGTCTGAATGACAGTCTAGCAGGATACAGTATTCTTGGTTGAAAGCCTTTCTCATTGAGCACTGGATAGATAATCTTGCCATTCTCTTCGGGCCTGTAGTGTTTATGTGGAGAAGTTTGCTGCTAATCTTATGGGTTTTCCTCTGTAGGTGACTCTTTTTTTTTTCTCTTGCATCCTTCAGGACCCTTTCTTTATCCTTATTCCTTTCCATTCTAAATATGATGTGTCTTGGTGTCTTTAAGTCTGGGTTAGTTCTCTTTGAGACCCTCTGGGCTTCTTGAACATTTCTATCTTTGATGTTGTTTAGACTAGAGAAGTTTTCAGCTATTATGTCCTGAAGAATGCTTTCTTCCCCTCCCTCTCTTTCTTGCTCTGGTAAGCTAATAATGTGTATATTATTTTTTTGAAGTAACCCCATCGATCTCAGTTGTTGTTTTCAGTATCTCTTAATCTTTTTGAGATCTCTTACTTCTTTTTTAGTTTTCTTCAATTCATCCTTGATCTTGCTTATTCTGTCTTCAGCCTCATTTATTCTATTATTTCTCCCCTCCTCTGTTTTCTGGAGTTCATCTGTTTTTGTTACCCTGTTCTGATACTGTTTTAACTTGTTCAGCCAGTTATGTTCTTAGCTCAGCTATTTCAGCTTTCAGCTCTCTAATTACCTTGAGATAATTAAGTTTTACTCAGATTCTCATTTTTGTTTCTGCATTTGTGATGACAATTCTTTCAAACTCTTTACTCACTCCTGTGATTATTTCCTTAACTAGTGTGTGGATGTTGACCTCATTATTTTGTTGTTCAATCTTTGGGGGGCTTTTAGCTGTACTCTCGTCCTGGTTCATTTCTCCAAGATCTCTTCTTGGTTTAATCATTTTATATAGTACGTTATTAGGTCCCTCTCTCAGTACTTGTAAACTTACTGATCACTCTTGCCTGGATTAACTTGTGTCTATGTAAGGTAATGAAAGGCTTCACAGCTGTGGAAATTAACAGTTGTTTCAATATTATTTTTATCCCTGATTTGGAGTTCAGTGGTTTAAAAGCCTCTTTTATTCTTTTTCTTCCCTGTAGGTTATGGGAGCCTGAGGGCTTTTAAACTATAAGTAGGCTTCTTAGCCTAATTACTGACCCCTGACCAAGAGATAAAGCAGGTTGGGGCAGAGATAAACCAGTGATTATGCAAAGAGACTCTCGCAGCCCCATTGCTAGGCCATGGAGTTATAGATCTTCTCCTGAGTTTCATCATTAGTTCTGTAACCCCTGGTGTCAGCACAGGGTTCCCCCCCCAACACACACACACTGCTCCAGATTCTGAGGGCTGTAGCAATGGAGATTCACAGTTGCATCTGGTGAGTCTCAGGAGAGTCCTCTAATCCCTTCAGCTGTCTTTTTGTTGGTGAAACAGACTGGAGGTTTTGTCTCAACTGGTAAACTGCTGGACTATTACTAGCCACTCAATCTCTTCCTAGGTTCTTCTATGTCAATGAGCCACACGTGTTTCACTTACCAGCGATTTTGTGGGTTCCTGAAGTCATTCTAGTCCTGTCTTGTTGTGGTTCCAGGTGGTCTCCTTTGTTATTCCTAGCTGACCAGGGAGATGAGAGGAGAGAAACACAGCTGCTGCTGCTCTGTAACCCTGCCTCCAGAAGTCTGAATCCACAAAGGGGTCTATTTTGTTGTTCCTGATAGACATGATCAGTATCAATGGAGAGAGGAATTTATTTGAGGACTAGGCCCATCATGTCTGTTTGGGAATCTCAGGACTCTCCAAATAGGGCCACAGCTGATAGGGTGGCCTGATAGTGACTAAAGATTCATCATTAAAGTATGCCAGTCTCTTGCCCTTATTCAGCTTTTGCAGTCCTTGCTTTGCTAAGGTTAGCTTTGGAGTGAGTGAGAGAACTGTAATAGGAAGCAATTGAGGAGGATATCTAAGTCTAATTAGACACTATTTCATTACAAACTTTATACTGACTCACTGCAGACTATTGTGTACTTTTGCTTTCAGGTATGTATTTTGCTCTAATTTATGGATACATGTGAACATATGCCCTATCTCATGGGACCTGGTCTATATCTAGGTTTTGGGACTTTGTTAGAAAGTGAACCACCTGGAATGGAATTAGAGAATCCTATGAAAGGAAAGGTCTCACCAGAGTAAGGAGGGTGAAGGGTTGACATTCCACGCCTGATGTTTCTGGACACAGTCTGAAGTGAAGCATGCTGAGGTGGTACTCGTGTTGATTAGGTTGTGATTGGCGGATGCAATATCATTTGGTATGAATTTAGAGAAGCATGCAGGAAAGTGAGCCCCACCCTAGAGGTTCCTGGATTGGGGGAAATATAGGCTCTATAGAGGAAGTGGGAGGTTCCTGCTGTCTTAGGGTTAAGAAGACAATAAATAGTTATTGCTATAATAACATTATTTGGCAATTGGGTTAACTTTGAAATATACCTTTGTTAGGATTTTCTGTATCATACACAACATCACCATAATTTATGTCCTTTGACATTATTTTTATATAGATATGCTACCACTTAGTCTGTAGGGATGCAGAGGTCACATAGGGTTCTAAGCTGAATATGGGCCCCAGACCAAATCAAATCAGTGGGGTTTACAGTCAACAATATTTCACTCCTGCTTGCTTTAGGTTTTCTTTGTTCTTCTACCTCTTTACGATATGTAGTCAGGTTTTTTATTTGAGTTTTTTTCTTGTTTCCTAATGTTTGCCTGGCTAGTTATGAATTTCCCTCATATTACTGTGCCTCAAACATTTTGATAGATCATATTTTCATTTTCCCCAGGAATTAAAATGTTTCTAAATTCTAAAATTTCTTCTTTGAACCAATAAGGTTTAGTAATGTATTATTGCATTTTTGTATATTGGAACTTTCTTTTAACCATCTGCTTGTACTTAAATGTTAGTTTAATTCTGCTGCGGTCTGAGAAAATGCTCAGGGTAATTTTAATGCTCTTGAATTGGTGGCCTAACATATGACCATCCTTGAGAATATTCCATGTGTTCTTGAAAAGAATGTGTATTCCAGCTTCTTGATGTGAAGAGGTATGAAAATGTACATGAACATGGTATATCTTTTAATTTATTTGTATCTTTTGTCTATTTCCTTGAATAGTGCCTCACAATTTTCTTTTTTACAAACTATTTTGTAAAAATATTCTAATTAATTTTTTTTTATTATCTTTATTTGTTGGATAGAGATAGCCAGAAATTCAGAGGGAAGGTAGTGATAGAGAGGGAGAGAGAGAAAGACATCTGCAGCACTGCTTCACCACTTGCAAAGTTTTCCCACTTCAGGTCGTGGTTGGGGACTTGAACCCAGGTCCTTACATGTATTGTAACATGTGTGCTCAACTAATATATGTCTTTAACTTCCTGTGCTAGATTTATTCCTGATATTTGATTGTTATTACTGCTATAGTAGAAGGGATCAGTTTCTAAATTCCTTCTTCTGATTTAGTTTTTGCATAGCCGAATGATACTGGTTTTTACATATTAATTTTGTAACCTACAACCTTACTATATTGCTTAATGATTTCATGTGTTATGTCACAGAAGCAATAACAGTAAATTCAGGAGCATAGAAATAATCTAAAACCACCACAGGCCACAGTGGAATTAATCAGACCTTTAACCACAAACAAAAATTGTAAGTCCTGGGAGTAAGACTGTAGCACGTGGCGCAAAGTGCAAGGACCAGCGGAAGGATCCCAGTTGGATCCCCTGGCTTCCCACCTGCAGGTGTCACTTCACAAGGTGAAGCAGGTCTGCAGGTGTCTATCTTTCTCTCCCTCTCTCTGTCTTCCCCTCCTCTCTCCATTTCTCTCTGTCCTATCCAACAACAATGACATCAATAACAACAATAATAATTACAACAAGGGCACCAAAAGGAAATAAATAAATAAATAAATAAATATTTTTTAAAAATCTGAAAAAAATTTAAGTCCCAAAATATGGAAACTCAATAGTACAGTACTTAACAATTATTGGGCTAGAGAGGGAATTAAAGAGAAAATTAAACTGTACCTAGAAACAAATTAAAATGAAGATATGAATTAACACAATGTTTGAAACATAGCTAAGGCAACTAAGAGGAGGAATGCATAACAATTTGGGCAGTCACAAGCAACCATGAGAAAACTCAACCTGACAGCACAGCTCAACGAAATAGAAAAAAATAATACAGGCAATTAAAGCAAACATAGAGAATGAAATAATAAAAATTAGGATGGAAACAAATAATGAATAACAAAAAACAAATAAAAACATAAATAGTAAATGAAACTAAGTTATGGTTCTTTGAAACGGTAAACAAAATTGACAAACTCTTGGCCAGATTAACTAAAAAAAAAAAAAAGGGAGAAGACTTTGATAAATAGGATTATAGGAGATATAACCACAGACACTATAGGAGTCTAAAATAAGGGAGGGATAGGATATGGAATTCTGGGGGTGGGAATTATGTGGAAATGGACTTATCCTATAGCCTTATCAATATTTCCATTATATATATAAAAATAATAAAAAGAAACCCAAAATATCATTTCAGGCTCCTATGAACTGGAAGAGAAGCTGAAAGAGATGGAAAAATTCCTAGAAGAAAGCAATCAGTAAATACTGAGCCAGAAGGAACTAGAAACACAAATAGACTAATGACAAACAAATAAATTTGAAAGTTATTAAAAGCCTTCCCAACAACAAAAGTTTAGGCACATCTGGATTTACAAATTCTATAAAAATGTTTAATAGCATAATTTTTAACTCTTCTAAAATATTGGGGATACAGGGAAACTCACTAGCACTTTCTATGAAGTCAGTATCACTCTTACACAAAATTCAGACAGAAAAACAACAAAAAATTAAACTACAGGTTAATATATTCAACAAAAACTCTAGCCAACGAGATACAATGGTACATTCACTATCATGCACATCATAACAAGTTGGATATGCCATAGGAATACAAGATCAGTACATTGTGTAAATCAATAAATTTCATCTACAGCATGAACAAAAGGAAAAATTGCATGATTATAGGAATAGATTGACAAAATGCAACATCTTTTCAAGATAAAAGTACTAAAAAATAAGAGAAGATGGAAACTTTCTCAATCTGGTTGAGTCTATATACAATAAACGTACAGCCATCATCACACTGAATGCTGAGAAACTAGAAACTTTCCCACTTAGATCAGGTACTAAACAGGGCAACTCACTATCACCACTATTAATCAACATAGTGTTGGAAGTCCTAGCTATAGCAATTAGGCAAGAGAAAGGAATGAAAGGGATACATATTGAAAGAGAAGAGGTAAAACTATCACTATTTACAGCTGGTATGATAGTATACATAGAAAATTCTAAAGAATTCAGCAGGAGGGGCCAGGTGGTGATGCACCTCATTAAGTGCACACACATTCAGTGTGGAAGGACCCAGGTAAAAGCCCCTGGTTCCTATCTGCAAAGAGAATGCTTCATGAGTGGTGAAGTATAACTGCAAGTGTCTCTCTGTCTCCCCAGGCCTTTTGGATTTCTTCTGTTTTGAACATTCTGTTTTTATCCTCTCCCCATTTTTTAATGGTATCATTTCTTTTTTTGTTGCTGAATTTGGTGAA
The DNA here is from genome assembly GCF_950295315.1 of Erinaceus europaeus. Taxonomy (NCBI): domain Eukaryota; kingdom Metazoa; phylum Chordata; class Mammalia; order Eulipotyphla; family Erinaceidae; genus Erinaceus; species Erinaceus europaeus. The sequence goes on from NC_080178.1 coordinate 30,804,677, forward strand.
TTCTTTATATATTTTATTAGCCTCTTGTCTGATGTATGGCATGTGAAGATCTTCTCCCATTCTGTGGGAGGTCTCTCTGTTTGGGTGGTGATTCCTTTTGCTGTGCAGAATCTTTTTAATTTGATGTAGTCCCATTGGTTTATTTAAATTTTTTAAAAAATATTTATTTATTCCCTTTTGTTGTCCTTTTTTATTGTAGTTATTGATGTCGTCGTTGTTGGATAGGACAGAGAGAAATGGAGAGAGATAGAGGAGGACAGAGAGGGAGAGAGAAAGATTGACACCTGAAGACCTGCTTCACCGTCTGTGAAGCGATTCCCTTGCAGGTGGGGAGCCAGGGGTTCGAACCGGGATCCTTATGCAGGTCCTTGCACTTTGCGCCACCTGCGCCCATTGGTTTATTTTTGTTTCAGTCTTCTATGTTATTTGGTTTGTATCCTTGATAATGCTTTTAAAATTTAGACAGGGGAGTCCGCAGAACGCAGCGGATTAAACACACGTGGCGCAAAGCACAAGGACCTGCATAAGGATCTGGGTTAGAGCCCCGGCTCCCCACCTGCTGGGGAGTCACTTCACAGGCGGTGAAGCAGGTCTGCAGGTGTCTGTGTTTCTCTCCCCCTCTCTGGCTTCCCCTCCTTTCTCCATTTATCTTTGTCCTATCTAACAACGACATCAACAACAATAATAACTACGATAACAATAGAAAACAACAAGGGCAACAAAAAGGGAAAAATAAATATAAATATAAAAAAATTAAAAAAACATTTAGACAGAATAGAATTCTGCCAATATTTTCCTCTAAGTATTTGATAGTTTTTGGTCTAACATCCAAGTCCTTGATCCACTTGGAATTTACTTTTGTGTTTGGTGAAATATAGTGGTTCAATTTCATTCTTCTGCATGTTTCAACCCGTTTTTTTGAACACTATTTGTTGAAGAAACTCTCCTTTCCTAATTGAATAGTCTGTGTTTGCATTTCTATTCACTTCAATGGCCCTTTCACTTCCATTCTAAATCACACCTACACCTATTACAACTTCAGGGTGTCCTTCCTTTCCCTTTCTTCCTTCTCAGATAAGAGAAACAGCACCTGACTTCCTCAGTAGTTTACAGATTGTTATCCCTCTCAGTGATGGTATAAAAACAAATGTTTCAGGAGTCCGGTGGTGGCACAGCAGGTTGAGCGCACCTGGTGCGGAGTGCAAGGACCCGTGTAAGGATCACAGTTGAGCACCCCCACCCCGCAGGGGAGTCGCTTCGCAGGCGGTGAAGCGGGTCTGCAGATGACTGTCTTTCTCTCCCCCTCTGTCTTCCCTTCCTCTCTCCATTTCTCTCTGTCCTATCCAACAACAACGACATCAATAGCAACTACAGTGATAAAACAGCAGGGACAACAAAAGGGAATAAATAAATATAAAAAAATTAAAAAACAACAAATGTTCCTGGTCACAAATGTTCTGTATCCCAGTAGAACTGGAGTTCTGAGCCCTCTGGGTGTTTTCCCTAACATTTACCACCTCTGAGAGTAGGAAACATATTTATTTATTTATTTATTATTTTATCAGGGCGCTGTTCATCTCTGGTTTATGGTGATGTAGGGGACTGAACCTGAGATTTTGAAGCCTCAGGCATGAGAGTCTCTTTGCATAACCGTTATGTTATCTACTGCTTGCTTGGACCAAAATTCTTTTTGGGGTGCAGAAGATGGGAGTTCTAGCTTGTGTAATTGCTTCTCCAATGTACATGGGCACTGACTGGTTGATCCATATCCACAGACTGTCTATATCTTTCCCTAGTATAGTTGGACTTTGGAGAGGTGAGATTCCAGGACACATTCTTGAGATTATCTGCCTAAGGAGTTTAAAATGGGATTATAGTAGCATCTGGAATTTGGTGGCTGAAAGGCAGTAAGATGTAAAGCAGGACAAAATACTTAATAAATGAAAATCAAAGAGTGGAAATAGAGTAAATGAGAATAGGGACCCTAGCGTAGAAAGCTAGGATGTTTATTTAGGTATGCTCCTAGGAGCCAAGGATTTTAGTGATGTTTGCTTGAGCTTGATAACTAATATAGAAGTGGACAAGAAATATTGCCTAAGAGGATAGTATCAAAACAGAGAATAGAACTTAAAAGCCAGCTTAAGGTAGAGAGTGGCTCCCAGACTTGGAAAAAAAAAGGATTAAATGTTTAACTGTTTCCCACATCAATCTCAACTGGGGTCCATCTATATTCATGTTTAGCATAGCAGCTTGTATAACCTCCGAGTCCCTGTTTATCTGTAGAAGGGTACTTCAGCAACATGAGGCCACTACAAGAGGATGACATGCCAGAAAAATAATATGCAAAAGTCTAAGTAATTATTGTTATAATAGCAGAATACAATTAATATATGTTCGCTTTTAGTAGCCAATGTTAGCATGCCTTCAGCCATTTTCACTTGTTTTGTTGAACCTGTCACCTTATTTATTGAAATAACAGATGAGGTATAAAAATTACTAATGCAACCTTTCTAAACAAAACCTTCAGAAATTGCTTTTTAAAAACAACGATGTTCTTCTTAATGTGAAAATTAGAGATTTGCTTGAATAGATGAATAAAATATCTAACCTTATTAATTTTTCATTAATTATAGCTTTAACAATTAAATTGGCTTGTGTTCTGTTCTTAACTTGTTGAATTTATGATCATTATGACATAAAGAATAATTTTTTCTTACTTAAAAATTACATTGTTGCCACTATAGTTCTTTACACTTATTTTTCAAAAAATCTTTTACTTTTACTAAATATGTTCTGTAATGCTTGTCACACACTAATGTCAATGACTCAAAGCTATGTTTAAATTATCCACTGGCATCTAGTAATTATCCAGAACCATGAAATGCAAGGCGGTATCTTCTGATGTGTAAAATTTCAATCCTGAAGAGAATTCTTTAATTTAAAACTTATCTTTAGACAGTCTTAATTTCAACTTTTTTAACCTTTAAAATTAAATTTATTAACCTTAATTAAAGTTATTTTGATCATTACTTTACCAGGGTCCTGTGTATGTAAGCATATTATAAGTTATTAGAGAGATGATGTAATTGTTTTCAGGGTCATTTAAGGTCATTTTCTAAAATCCTTAGATTTTGCTAGGTAAAATTTATCACTGAATAAAAACACCATATTCCTTATAAAAGGTGATCAACTATCTATACTAGAAAATGGTCGTTCTGGGCAAATTGTATCACATGGAATTTGCTCTAGTATTCTGCAAGCATGTCTGTTTCTCTTATATGATAAACTGTCTTTGAATTAACTATTTTGTCATAAGAATTTTTAATTTTATTTTAATTTAGAATACTATTATAAATCTGAAACACCCAAACTCAAGAATTGTGTTGCTATCACAATCAGAGTATGTGAAGTCTGATACCATTTCATCACATGTACACTAGGAATTCTATTTTTTAAATGATATCCTGCTAGCTTTTTCACAATCCATTAATTCCTGGATCAACATCAGAAGGAATGTCAGAGCAGAGTGAAATTCTTATAAGACACAGATGTCAGGATCAAAAGTCAGAGTCATTCTCAGAGCAGCAGGGAAGCAAGCTTGTTAGATTTTAATCGGAACAATTAGTATCTGTCATGTGACAGTCTTGATGCTCTGCCTTATATTTCTGTTAAGTTCCAGGCATGATGAAATACAAAGTCCTCTTCTATGTTTGACGGAAAATTTCATCAGCATTTGGTCTGATTACTCTAGGTCAGGATTCTTAAGTTTTGTTGATCCTATTCTAATGACTTTAAATGGTAAAACAATTGATACCCTTACATAAACTAGGAACTAACTTGTTATAGAAAAACGCTCATCTTTTGGAGTGTATACAACACAAAGTGATTTTCTTTATGGTCTATGATTATTAGTATACAGGATGCTCTTCCAACTATTTTTATTTATTTATTTTTGCCTCTAGGGTTATCGCTGGGCCTCAGTGCCTATACTACAAATCCACTGCTCCTGTGGCCATTTTTTAAATTTTTTGGAGAGGAGAGAAATTGAGAGTGGAGGGAAAGACAGAGAGGGATCTGCTTCACAAGCAGTGAAGCAGATCCCTCCCCTACTGCAGATAGGGAGCCAGAGGCTAGAAATGGGATCCTTGAGTGGGTCCTTGTGCTTGGTACTGTGTCCACTTAGCCTGATGTGCCACTCTCACTCCCAACTATTTTTATATTATCTTACAGAGAGCTTTTATGATCTGGTTGCAGATTGTTCCATTGGATGCTCAATAAATGTGAATCACTGATGAAAGAAATAGTAATTAAAATTGGATTCTGAAAATTTAAAGAATTTCTTTGAAAACAGCTATTTTGCTCATGTTTTATTAAAACAAAGTACTCTTCTTTCAATGAGAAAATAAATTAATAAGTTTTTTGTCTAAATGTCTATAAACTGATTCATTTTTTTTTTTTAGCTAATAAATTACTTTGGTTTTTTTTTTTTTTTGCAGTAACTTCTGTGGAAAATTTAAGACAAATTATTTGTTCAGAAATTAACTTTCAGGGCAACCTCAAATATCTCGATATATAAGTTGAAAAAGAATTTTTTTTTCCTTCAGGGTTATTGCTGGCTTCGGTGCCTGCACCATGAATCCACCGCTCCTGGAGGCCATTTTTTCCCCCTTTTGTTGCCCTTGTTGTAGCCTCGTTGTGGTTACTATTATTGCCATTGTTGAGGTTGTTCGTTGTTGGACAGAACAGAGATAAATGGAGGGAGGAGGGGAAGACAGAGAGGGGGAGAGAAAGATAGACACCCGCAGACCTGCTTCACCGCCTGTGAAGCGACTCCCCTGCAGGTGGGGAGCCGGGAGCTAGAACCAGGATCCTTACGTCAGTCCTTGTGCTTTGCGCCACATGCGCTTAACCCACTGTGCCACCGTCGACACCTGAAAAATATTTTTTTACCTCAGTTTTTTAATTTTGTTTTATTTTTGCATTATCTTTTTTTAATTGTTGGGGAATTACTGTTTTACATTCGACAGTAAATACAATAGTTTGTACGTGCATAACATTTCTCAGTTTTCCATATAATAGTACAACCCTCACTAAGTCCTCTGTCATCCTTTTTGGACCTGTATTCTCCCCCCAACCCCACCCAAGAGTCTTTTACTTTGGTGCAACATGCCAATTCCAGTTCAGGTTGTACTTGTGTTTTCTCTTCTGATCTTGTTTTTCAACTTCTGCCTGAGAGTGAGATCATCCCATATTCATCCTTCTGTTTCCGACTTATTTCACTTAACATAATTTCTTCAAGCTCTATCCAAGATTGGTTGAAAATGGTGAAGTCACCATTTTTAATAGCTGAGTAGTATTCCACTGTGTATATATACCACAACTTGTTCAGCCACTCATCTGTTGTTGGACACTGGGTTGTTTCCAGGTTTTGGCTATTACAAATTGTGCTGCTAAGAACATATGTGTCTACAGATATTTTTGGATGGGTGTGCTGGGTTCCTTAGGATATATCCCCAGGAGAGAAATTGCAGGATAATAGGGTAGGTCTATTTCTAGCCTTCTGAGAGTTCTCCAGACTGTTCTCCACAGAGGTTGAACTAATTACATTCCCACCAGCAGTGCAGGTGGGTTCCTTTGACCCCACAACCTCTCCAGAATTTGCTGCTGTTACTGAAAAAGAATTTTGTAATAAGTATTGGTCATTAAAGTATGCTTAGTAATGGAAGTACTTGAAACAACCCAGATAACAAAATCATTCCTGCTGTTGTAGGTTCTGTCAGTTTTCTACTGATGGAAACAAGCCACTCTAATTGGCTAGTGATATTTATAAAAACATGTCATAAATAATGGCATAGAGTGTGGATGAAATAATAGATCAGAGAGTGAAAGTGAAGAATTGAGGAACAGGAATCTTAAGTAGTCACAAGGTGGACAGGTGGTGGGTATTTTAGTTACACAGTGTTCTTCCCTGCTATCTCTATGAGGTCCCCCAGATAATGATAATGTTATATTGTGATGTAAACTCCTGATATTTTCTTATTAGTACTAAAAGTGTGGATAATACCTGTAGATTTATTATTTTAAATTTTCTGTAAGAAAGTAAAAAATAATATTTCAGCTTTTAACAGAATACTGTTTTATTGTATATATATATATGTATATATATATCAAAATTTATTTGTCCACTTACCTGTTATTAGGCACTTGTGCTGCTTCCAATTCTTGGCTATTATAAGTAGTGCTTCAATAAAGATAGGTGTTTATAGACCTTTTAGAATATATATTTTGTGTTCACTGGAGCGAAATTGTTGGATCATATAGTAGATCTATTTTTAATTTTTAAAAGAAATATTTGTACTATTTTTCAGAGGTTAGATCAATTTATATTTTCACCAATAGTTTAAAAGGTCCACCTTTGTCAACATTTGCTGTTTTTCTGTGATTTATATATGGTTGTTTTCACAAAAGTGAAGTGGTTTCTCAGAATTCTTGAGTTTATCTTCTATTTTTATTGTATTACTACTGATGTATTTTGTAGCTCTTTCAGTAAGTGTTTGATGTATTTATATGGTCCCTTAGAGGATGCATAGATGCTAATAATTGTTAAGTATTCTTGATTGATTGATCCTTTGATCTTTATGTAATGACCTTGCCTATCTTTTATTACTTTATTTAATTTTTTAATATTTTGTTTATTTACTTCCTTTTGTTGCCCTTGTTGTTTTATTGTTGTAGTTATTATTGTTGTTGTTATTGATGTCATTGTTGTTGGATATGACAGAGAGAAATGGAGAGAGGAGGCGAAGACAGAGAGGAAGAGAGAAAGACAGACACCTGCATACCTGCTTCACCACCTGTGAAGCGTCCCCCCTGCAGGTGGGGATCTAGGGGCTTGAACTGTGTTCCTTATGCTGGTCCTTGTGCTTTCCACCACATGCGCTTAACCCGCTGCTACTTTAATTTAAAGTCTATTGTGTCAGAGATGATGCTTTTTATGTGTGGTCCATTAGCCTGTATGATACCCATTATTTCAGTTTAAGTCTGTTTTTGTCTTGTTGGGTCAGGTGTGATTCTTGCAAGCAGCATATGGTTGGGTTATATTTTTTGATCCATCCTCCTACTCTGTGCCTTTTAATGCGTAAATTTAGGTCATTGACATTTTTTGATATTATGGATTTAAGGTATTGCAGTGCCATTATTCACATTTTTTATTTTCTTTGACATATGGCAAGTATTTTGGTGATGTTCTTGTTTACAGGAGGTCCTTCAGAATCTCTTTCAGAGCAGGCTTGGTGATAATTGCCTCCATTAACTGTTGCTTTTCTGAGAAGGTTTTTAATCTCTCCATCTAGTCTGAATGAAAGTCTAGCAGGATATACTATCCTTAGTTGAAACCCTTTTCATTGAGAGCTCTATATGTATCTTGCCATTCTTGTCTGGCTTTTAGACTTTTAGTGGAGAAGTCTTCTGATAGTCTTAAAGGTTTTCCCCTGTATGCAACTTTTTGTTTTTCTGTTGCAGCCTTTAGGATCCTTTCTTTATTCTTGCTTCCTTTCAGTGTAATTATGATGTGTCTTGGTGTCTTCAGGTCTGAGATGATTCTGTTTGGGACTCTCTGGGCCTCTTGAATCTTAATGTCCTTTAAGCTGTTTAGGGCTGGGAACTTTTCCTCTATTATTCACTCTACGATGTCTTCTCCTTCTCCTCTCTTTCTTCTTTTGGTTGGCCAATTATGAGAAAGTTATTTTTTTTTATATCATCCCATATGTTTCTGTTGTTGTTTTCAGTGTTTCTCAATCTCTTTTATTATTATATTTTATTTTTTTAGTTTCTTTATTGGGGAATTAATGTTTTACATTCAACAGTAAATACAATAGTTTGTACATGCATAACATTTCTCAGTTTTCCATATAACAATACAACCCCCACTAGGTCCTCTGTCATCCTTCTTGGATCTGTATTCTCCCCTTCACCCACCCCAGAGTCTTATACTTTGGTGTAATATGCCAATCCCAGTTCAGGTTGTACTTGTGTTTTCTGATCTTGTTTTTCAACTTCTGCCTGAGAGTGAGATCATCCCATATTCATCCTTCTGTTTCTGACTTACTTCACTTAACATGAATTTTTCAAGGTCCATCCAAGATCAGCTGAGAAGAATTTTATGCCTCCATCTAGTCTGAATGACAGTCTAGCAGGATACAGTATTCTTGGTTGAAAGACTTTCTCATTGAGCACTCAATAGATATCTTGCCATTCTCTTCTGGCCTGTAGTGTTTGTGTGGAGAAGTCTGATGCTAATCTTATGGGTTTTCCTCTGTAGGTGACTCTTTGTTTTTCTCTTGCAGCCTTCAGGATCCTTTCTTTATCCTTATTCCTTTCCATTCTAAATATTAAGTGTCTTGGTGTCTTTATGTCTGGGTTAATTCTGTTTGGGACCCTCTGGGTTTCTTGAGCCTTTATTTCATTGATGTTGTCTAGACTAGAGAAGTTCTAAGCTACTATATCCTCAAGAATGCTTTCTTCCCCTCCCTCTCTTTCTTCCTCTGGTAAGCCAATAATGCATATGTTATTTCTTTTGAAATAATCCCATAGGTCTCTGTTGTTGTTTTCAATATCTTTTAATCTCTTTTTGTGATCTTTTACTTATTTTTTAGTTGTCTATAATTCATCCTCAGTCTTGCTAATTCTGTCTTCAGCCTCATTTCTTCTTTTTTTTTTTATGACTGCAAATTAAAAGGAGTGTGTACATAAACACCATTCCCACCACCAAAGACTGTGTCCCATCCCCTTCTCCCTCTCCCCATGAAGCTGAATATCCACCCTCACCCTCCACCCAGGATTTTTACTTTGGTTCCCTACTACAAATAAGCTGAGGCTTTCAGCCTCATTTATTCTACTCTCTTCCCTCTACTGTTTGCTGGAATTCATCTGTTTTGTTGCCTTATTCTGATACTGTTTTAGCTTGTTCAGCTAGTTGTGTTCTTAGCTCAGCTGTTTCAGCTTTCAGCTCTCTAATAACCTTGAGATAATTAATGTTTTCTTCCAGGGCCTTATTTGTTGTTTCTGCATTTCTGATGACAATTCTTTCAAACTCTTTACTCACTTCTGTGATTATTTCCTTAACTAGCATTTGGATGTTGACCTCATTATTTTGTGGTTCAACCTTTGGGGGTTTTAATATTATTTCAATCCCTGAGTTGGAGCACAGAGGCTGTTAAAATTCTCTTTTGTTATTTTTCTTCCTTGTAGGCTAAGGGAACCTGAGGGCTTGTAAACTATAAGTAGGCTTCTTAGCTTAATCACTGACTCTTGACCAAGAAATAGAGCAGGGTGGGGCAGATGTAATCTAGTGGTTATGCAAAGAGACTCTCACAGCCTCACTGCTAGGCCACTGAGGTATATATCTTCTCTTGAGTTTCCTTGTTAGTTCTCTGTCCCCTGGTGTTAGCACAGGGACTCCCTGCTGCTCCAGATTCTGAGGGCAGTATCAATGGAGACTCATGGTTGCAGTTGGTGAGTCTTAGGGGAGTCTTCTCCTCCCTTCAGCTGTCTTTTTGTTGGTGAAACAGACTGAAGGTGGTGTCTCAACTGGTAAACTGCCAGACTGTTACCCACCACTTAATCTCTCCCTAGGCTCTTCTCTGTCCATGAGCCACACATGTTTGCACTCACTGATGATTTAGTGTTTGCTGAAGAAATTCTAGTCCTGTCTTGTTGTGGTCCCAGGTGGTCTCCTTTGGTATTCCTAGTTGACCTGGGAGATGAGAGGAGAGAAACACAGCTGCTGCTGCTCCATAGCCCCACCTCTGGAAGTCTCCTCTATCTCTTTTTTAGCTCTTTTACCTCCTTCTTAGTTTTCTCTAGTTCATCCTCTGTCTTGCTAATTCTGTTTTCTGCTTCTGTTAATCTGCTTTCCCTTCCATCAACTTCCTCCTTCAGTTTAGCTTTTTTTTTTTTTTTTTTACCTTGCTCAGTTACAGTATTAACTTGTTCTGCTAGTTGCCCTTTTAGCTCAGCTATTTCACTTTTCAGTTCTCTAATTACCTCAAGGTAGCTAGTATTTTCCTTGAGGGTCTCATCTGTTGTTTTCCTATTTCTGATAGCCTTTTCTCCATTATCTGTCCTCATTTATGTGATTAATAAGTCAATTATTGTTTGGATATTTTCCTTATAGTTGCTTTTGTCTTACTTGGAAATTTTTCTGGTCTTATGTCCTGATTCACTGCTGCAGTTGATTAAGTTGCTTTTGTTTGACCATATCTTTTTTATTGGCGTGCTTTATATTTTTGTGCCTTGGCTATTTATGTTTAGTTGTTGTGTTGAGTGAGGAAAAGCCTCACTACACTGAGGGCCTCTTACAACTGAGGTTAAAAACCTTTCTACATCAGACTTTTTACACAAAGAGAGTTCCAGCCATCCTGAGGAGAGAAATAGAAAATAAGTAAATAGATAGATAAATAAATAAATAAACCAGAAAGAAACACCTCCTTCTGGTGACTCCCTACTGAACTGGGAGTCTTGAGAATGAGGTCCTTTCCACAGGAGGTCCCTTTTGTCAGTAACTTGTACCCTTAACCCTCTAGAGTGAGGGTGTGGGGTGTGGGGTGTGGGGTGGTACAAAGGAATAGTTGTAACTCATAGGGCTCTGGCTCCACAGCTCAGGATCCAGTATCTGCTATGTGCTTTCTGTAACCTGTTCCACTTTATTTGTGATCTGCAACTTTCCTCCTTGGCTCCAATTTGACTCTTCCTGTATGCTTTCTCAACCATTGGCCTGGATATCCTCCACTCACTTTATATTCCCAATATTTAAGCAGCTGCTTTGCAGAGATAAAGTCAGGGGATGCTGTCACGCTGCTATTTTGTCTCCATCCCCTTTATTTTCTATTTTTATGTGTAAAGGAAAACACACTTTTTTCTAAAAAGTGGGCTAGTTAGTATCTTTGAAGTTTTAAGGGGAAAACTTATTTTTATTGTATTTTCTAATTTCAATACCACTTTAGTGAGGAAATGTTGACCTATAGAATTTTTGTTATCAGAAAGGTACATTTCATCATTTTCCCAAGTTAGTTATCAGTACATTTCACTCTCTAATCATCATCCATTGGGACTTAGCCCCCCCCCCCAACCTTTATTTAGTAAACCGTCCTACACCCTTCTCAAACCCTGAGTCTACTGTGGTAGACTATAGTCCACTGAAGAGTCACCCTGTATTATCCTTTGCTTTGTTTCGTAGAACCCACTTGTGAGTGAGATTGTCAGGTATTCATCCTTCTTTTGTGATGTGGCTCATTTGGCATGATTCCCTCTAATTCCATCCATATTGTTGCAAAGGAGAATATGTTATCTTTTGGGACAGCTATATAGTATTCCATTGTGTATATATGCCACAACTTCTTTAACCATTCACCTAATGTTGGACAGTTGGATTGTTTCCAAATGCTGACTACTACAAATAGCACTACCATGAAAATATGTGTGAATAGACTTTTTTTGTGTTCTTTGGATAGATGTATACCTAGGACAGAAATTACTATGGCAGGTTGATTTTTAATGCTTTCAGTAATCCTGTGTTTTATTGCTTGACTTATCTTAAAATCCGTTGTTTCAAATATAAGCATTGTTGTCCTTGTATGGTTTTGTGGCTCATTAACTTGTATTATTGTTGTTCAACTTTTCAGTTTGAATTACATTTGACCTGATGAGTTCAATGGTTTTTCTTTAAGCAGCATATGAATGGATTATGTTTCTTGATCTACCCTGTTACTTGTTACTCTATACCTTTTTATGGACAAATGCAGTCCATTGACTTTAATTGAAATTTAAGAAAGTTTATGGCCATTATTTTATATGAAAGTTGAGTGTTCTGTTAGATTTTTTTAATTGTTGTTGTCATTTTTAGTTTTTATATGAGTCCCTTTAGAACTTCTGGGCAGGGTTCAGTGGTATTACCACTAAACTCCAGCTTTTGCTTGCCCATGAAACTATTTCTTCATCCAGTCCAAATGAGAATCTAGTAGATCCATGATTGAAAACCTCTCAAATTGAACACTCTACAAATATCCTGTCACTCTTTTCTGGCTTATAGAGTTTCTGTAGAATAATCTACTGATAATCTTACAGGGTTTCCCTTACAGGTGATTTCTTGCTTTTCTCATCCTGCTCTCTTTTTCTTGTTCTTAGCTTTTGTCATTTTAACTGTTGTATGTTTTGGTATATGTGTGTTTGGGTTTATTTTGTGTGACACTCTTTGATTTTACTTAATTTGCATATCTTTCCCTCTGTTAAGTTGTGGGAAGCTTTTAGCCATAATCTCATCCAGTATATGTTCTTCTTTCTCTCCTTTTGCTTGGACACCTATGATTCATATGGTTCTCTTTTTAATGTTGTTCTGTAAATCTTTAATGTTATTTTCAATTCTCCTTTCTTGTTTCTCCTGCTTTTCTTTAGTGTTCACTGTCTTGCCCTCAAGCTTACTTATTCAATTTTCAGATTGTCATTCTAGTGTTGAGTTAGTCAGTCATTTGTAGTCACTAGTTTAGCTATTGTGATCCCTTGTTTAAGTCTTGTGACTTTTTTTTTTTCTACTTTGACATCTAGCTTAGCTACTATAGTCAGTAGTTCAGCTACTGAAGCCTATAATTCTTTGTTTTCTTTTTGACTTGCCTCATGAATTAATTTGCTGTATCTCAGACCTTAGAGTTTACCACTATCCTTTTCTTTACCTCTATGAGAACTGATATATTGATATCTTCTTTGGGGAGATTACCTGACTTTTGTGTCTTTTTCATGACTTCATGGTGAAAGTGGTGAAGGTGTTTTATTTTGTCTTTCCATTGTAATTTGTTGCTTTTTAGTTGTCTATATTTTCAGTTGTCTATATTGTCTATATTGGGTATCTTTCCTTGAAAGGGCCTCAGCAGGGGCAGGTTCTCAATGGGATAAACTTCCCTTTACTTTGATGGCTTACTGTGGTAGAACTGTTGTGAATGTCAGGAAGGGTTCCTGTTCCCCCCAAAAATTTAACTAAGAAGAGGTACAGATTGATTCTAGCTCCCCCTGAAGTGTCTGGGCAGCAGTTCTGATGGTCTGGATCCAGTTATCTTCCTGAAAGTGGTCAGGCTGGTGGGAAGTGCGAACTCTGAGATCTCTGCAAGGCTGGAAAGGGCAGGGGTGACAGATGGGGACCTATTGTCTTTGGGAAAGTATAAGTATTTCAGCTCAACTTTACATTTTTAAAGTATGAATTTGTTTAATGAGAGGCTGTGAGTTGAAGTTAGGGTCCCATGAATACAAGGAATGTGCTTTACCTATTCAATCATATCCTTGGCTGCTATATTTTTTCTTGTTCTTTCTATTTTCTAATATTTCAAAAATGAGAATGTAGAGTGATCAGAAAAAAATACTACATACACCAATTATTGCATAATATATTTATTTATAGATAATAAGTTATTATTGATTCACATTGAGTTAGTATCATCAGAAATTCTAATAGAGTATTTATGGATAAATGCCCCCCTTACCAATTATAAATATATTTACAATGTGCCTGTGTGGCATAAGGAGAGACAACTATGTGAACACTGAATCAAAATTGATGGCCTATGATTTTCTGAAAAATATCCAAAAACTAGATAACTTCAGTTTTTGAAGCTTTTTATAACTAAATTACTACTGTGGTGCCAGAGTGAAGGGCATCTTATGTATTTATTTTCCTACTATTCTCATTGGTTCCATGAAGAACAGAACTTACAGACTTTCCAAGTAACATGATCAAGACCTTTCCCAAGGAATGAATCTGGATTACTGGCCAACCAGTTTCATTGTCTGCAGTGTCTGTCTACTGCTGTGTGGGACTCAACACAAGTTTTTTCCTTTGTCCTAAGCCATACATTTAGGCAAAACATTTTGATCCACAAGACTTGAGTGGTATCAAGTAAGTGATTCCTTTTGTTGATTCTTTCAGCATGGTTGACAGAATAAAGTGTTGGTTGTATTCCCTAAGGGCAGTGAATGAGTTTCAGTATTTTGTATGATGGCTCTCTCTGTAGGTGGATGAAGCCATTAGAGGGAGATGGGAGGTTTACCTGATGACCTGTGTGCCACCTGTTATTTTTCCAGTGGAAAAAAGTCAATCACTTTGTTTGTTAATCATATGTATTGAGTACTTGCTCACTGTGAATCCTGCACAAAGACTATTCATAAAAAAATAGAATAAAATAGATAACACAGTCTGTGCCCTGAAAAGATATAGAATCCAATTAGAGAAGTAAAACACATACTGGTAACATAACACATACATCACAGCAGAATATAGGAACACATAAGGATTGATGTGATACATGCTGCATTGTTGTTGAGAGCTCAGTATAAAAACATAGCTTACTTTATCACCTAAACTGTGAAGAAAAAAAAAAAGATTCACTTGTACATCTCTTGCACAGGCAAGAAACCTTTTGTATTTGCCCTTTTAATTTTTTTTTTATTTAGTTGAAGCTCAGAATGTGTTGAGAACTCAACAAATCATTATCTAATGAATAGATTAATGAGTCATGTTTCTGTCTTAGTTAAAATTCCATAGGTCTTTTAGACCTATGATAATCTATAAATTCTTCCTAGGCCATTTCAATTTTTATACTGAACAACTTAGCTCATTTGACCTGGGAACTTTTCTACAGTCTGGATTTTTCTAATTACATTTTTTAATGTGTGATACAACCTATTTCTCTGTTCTGTGTATTTACTATAAACTGATTATGGTGGTCTCAGAGGCTTTATCAAAATCATTCCATAGTTTTTCAGGAACATCACAGGTAGCATGTATTCTCCCATGATTGTCTTAGGATATTATCAGCTGTATATGCTCAATGTCCAAATCCTAGTAAACCAGTATTTTTTGCCAAATGGGAATAAAAACTTGTTACTTCATAGTTGGTCTTTTCCCACTTACAAGAGAACTTCCCTGCTATATGGCTACCCTATAACTGTCATGAGGGGAGCCAAATTCTCAAATTATCTTTATCAGTTCTTAGGGATAGTATGTCTATTAACTTCTACAGATTACCAAGTGATTTTTGTCATTAAAACTCAATTATCTAAACATATTTGATGGTTCATTTTATTGTAGTTTTTATCTTTATTATGGGTCAAATAGCTCCTTTGGTGACAACTGGATATAATGAGGCTTTACTAAGTCAGAATTAATCTAATGAGTTTGATTTTTAAAAATATTGATTTTTACTCATATGTAGAATATAGAGGACTAAACAAAAAATTTGCAGAAAAAAATATGTTAACCAAGATGTCTTCTTAGACTGTGAGAACTGTGGTGATTATCTGGGAGTGCAGATATAGTCCTTTGCTGGAGAATGTGGTGACTTACACATACCACATATGGGTGTGAAATTATACCTCCCTCAAATCTTGCCTTTCTGTGAACTACTGTTAAATCATTAATAAAATATTGATTTACTTTTGGTTTACAATATTATACAATTTTAGTAGTATAATTTCACACACCCACACACACACCTTTAATGTTTTGTGTTGTTTTCCAGAGCCTGTGATGCTGAGATGTATTGAGCAGCTATAAAATTTCATGCCTTTTAATGTTGTCAGCAGAATATTCAAACTAGTTTTCTGCTGTTCATGTTTTCCTGCCATAATAACTTCCCCCAAAGCACTTTGGAATTTATATCAGGAATTTACAACTACTCCTGAAATTCAAATACAGCATTTTATTGTATAGTTTGAGGTGCTTACTGAGGTGGAAATGTATATGCCAAAAGATGACAGTTTTGGCAAAATAGGGGTCTTTTCTTTTTTTAAATTTCTTTGTTGGGGAATTACTATTTTAGATTCGACAGTAAATATAATAGTTTGTACATGCATAACATTTCCCAGTTTTCCATGTAACAATACAACCCCTACTAGGTCCTCTGTCATCCTTCTTGGACCTGTATTCTCCCCCAACTCACCCCAGAGTCTTTTACTTTGGTGCAATACACCAATACCAGTTCTACTTGTGTTTGCTCTTCTGATCTTGTTTTTTAACTCCTGCCTGAGAGTGAGATCATCCAGTATTCATACTTCTGTTTCTGACTTATTTCACTTAACATGATTTCTTCAAGCTCCATCCAAGATCGGCTGAAAACGGTAAAGTCACCATTTTTAGTAGTATTTCATTGTGTATATATACCCCAACTTGTTCAGCCACACATCTGTTGTTGGACATCTGGGTTGCTTCCAGGTTTTGGCTATTACAAATTGTGCTGCTAAAAACATATGTGTAAACAGATCTTTTTGGATGGGTGTGTTGGATTCCTTAGGATATATCCCCAGGAGAGGAATTGCAGGATCATAGGGTAGGTCTATTTCTAGCCTTCTGAGAGTTCTCCAGACTGTTCTCCACAGAGGTTGAACTAATTACATTACCACCAGCAGTGCAAAAGAATTCCTTTGACCCCACAACCTCTCCCACATTTGTTGCATTTTTTCTTTAAAAAAAAATATTTATTTATTTATTCCCCTTTTGTTGCCTTTGTTGTTTTGTTGTTGTAGTTATTGTTGTCTGTCTTCATTGTTGGATAGGACAGAGAGAAATGGAGAGGGGAGGGGAAGATAGAGAGGGGGAGAGAAAGACAGACACCTGCAGACCTGCTTCACCACTTGTGAAGGGACGCTCCTGCAGGTGGGGAGCCGGGGGCTCGAACTGGGATCCTTATGCAGGTCTTTGCACTTTGTGCCACGTGCGCTTAACCCGCTGTGCTATCATCCGACTCCTGCATTTTTTCTATTCTCCTAAAAATGTGGTTGGGATCTTGATGGGGATAGCATTAAATTTGTATATGGCTCTGGGTAGTCTATTCATTTTGATGATGTTAATTCTTCCAACCCATGAACATGGAATATCTTTCCACTTCATTGTTTCCTTTTCAATTTCCTTGAGTAGTAATTCATAATTTTTCAGAGTACAAGTTTTTTCCTTCTTTGGTTAGATTTATTCGTAGATATTTTATTGTTTTTGTTGCTATAGTAAAAGGAATTGATTTCTGGATGTCGTCTTCTTCTAACTTAGTGTTTGCATAGAGGAATGCCACTGACTTTTGAATGTTAATTTTGTAGCCTGACACCTTACTGTATTGCCTGAAAAGAAAAGGGGGAATTGTCGTATGCTTTACATTGGCTTGTTCTAGCCCTCCCCCGCCAAGAGAATTGGATGAGTCCTGTTAATTTCACGGGCCTGCTTGGCCCCGCCCCAAGGGACCCTGGGAGAGGGTTCCGGAGTCCGAGAGTTCCTGAGTTCCCCAGTGACAGAGTTGCTGAGTTCCGGAGTTCGAGAGTGCGAGGGTGCGAGAGTTTCTGAGTTCGAGAGTAAGGGAGAGGGTTCCTGAGTTCGAGAGAAAAAGAAAGAGTGCTTGCGCCGCCGAAAAGAGACAGCAGAGTTCTGTTTGGTGATTAGTTTGTCTTAGTTTGTGAATCGTTGTTCCTGAATAAAGAAATACAGCTGCCCTGCCCAGCCGTGTGTCTGGTCGTCTCTGTTACCCGCCCGTGAAGCAAGCCAGCCCGACCAGAGCCTTCGAAATTTTAACAACAAATGGCGCCCACGTGGACCTGACCTGCGCATCTCTCAGATAAGTAAAGACAATTTGGCTACCTATGCACGATGGCCTTCTCTTCTGCTTGTGAAGAGATCTCCAAAGGCCTCTGCTCTTTCTTCACGAGACTGTTTTGCTGTTTCTGGAACATTTATCTCTGGACCACTCTGTGGTTTCCACTCGCTCGGGCGAACTCAGAACAGCCAGCGGGAAGAGCCAGCGGGCGGGAGGCAAGGCGCGGAGCTGCTGTTTCCACCTGGTCAAACAGCCAGCCAGCCGGCTGCGCCCAGACAACCCCGCGCACTGCGCCCGCAGCCCCGCAGCCCCGCAGCCCGCAGGAGGCCTACGCCACCATGCAAGAGCCCGATGCCAGCACGCTAGAGCCCGATGCCAACATGCTGGAGCCCGATGCCAACATGTTGGAGCCCGATGCCAACATGCTGGAGCCTGAGGCCAACATGCTGGAGCCCGATGCCAACATGCTGGAGCCTGAGGCTAGCCCACAGGAGCCGGCTCTCCACCGCGTGGTGCAGGGCACTGGACGCGTGATCCCTCCACGCTGCTCGGCCACTGCGAACAGGGCAGCAGACATGGCAGGGCCATGGGGCAGGGCCGCGGCGTTCTATCATGGCCGCCACCCCTGGGCACCTAGGCTCACGCCTTCTACAAAGATGGCCTGCCTGCCCTCTTTCTATGAATTCTGGAACCATCCCGGGCCTCCCGGACCCCCGGGCTCCCTGTCAAAACTGGGCACACGAGATCTCCAGCCGCCGGTCCGGTCTGAAGACAGACAAGCTGGAGTACGCAGAGATTTGTGCAGAGATCGCAACCTGCAATTCCTAGAAGTGGAGCTGCGCGGGAAGCCACCTCCGGATGGTGAACCCCCCCCCCAACAACTAAGACAATATAGATTTAAATTCGTGTTTAAAATGACATCTCTTCGTAACAAAGGTTTCTCTCCTCGTGTATTAATGACTATGTTTATGTGTATGTTTAAAGTTTGGTAAACAGTAGCTTTAAGGCTAAATTCTTACTAGTCAAAGATAAATGAAAAAGGTTTTCAACGTAATTCTCATAAAGATAAAAATTAACTTACATTTAAAGTCTGAGGTAAAAATTAGTTAACAATCAATATATTTCAACTAAGTTGGTCTAAACAAAAGGTTAAATAGACTTGTTGATATGTAAAACACTACCTTCTCTATTAGAAATGGTAGATCGCACAATGGCTATGCTAATTATTCTCATGCCTGAGGTTTCCTCTCCGGCCCACACCTAGGGTGTGTCTCCATCTTGAATGGGTGTAACAAAAGGTTAAAAGACGTTGTTGATATGTAAAAGTCTCAAATTCCTTCTCTATTAGAAATGTTAGATCGTGCAGTAGATATGCTAATAACAAGTTTTGTTTCATAGTAAGTAAGTTGCAGCCAGCTGCCTTTGGGACCCTAGGCCGTTCCCCGCCCCCATGCAAATGCCCGTCGAGGCAAGTAGCCCCCCAGAGGCAAGAAATGTTTTTTTTTTTCAGATATGGCCCCCTCAGGCCTTCCCTTGGCAACATGCTGGTTTTGGTTATATATGTTTCTGTTCACCCCACACCCTTGATACTATAGTCATTTAGTTAAAAAGAAAAGGAGGAATTGTCGTATGCTTTACATTGGCTTGTTCTAGCCCTCCCCCGCCAAGAGAATTGGATGAGTCCTGTTAATTTCGCGGGCCTGCTTGGCCCCGCCCCAAGGGACCCTGGGAGAGGGTTCCGGAGTCCGAGAGTTCCTGAGTTCCCCAGTGACAGAGTTGCTGAGTTCCGGAGTTCGAGAGTGCGAGGGTGCGAGAGTTTCTGAGTTCGAGAGTAAGGGAGAGGGTTCCTGAGTTCGAGAGAAAAAGAAAGAGTGCTTGCGCCGCCGAAAAGAGACAGCAGAGTTCTGTTTGGTGATTAGTTTGTCTTAGTTTGTGAATCGTTGTTCCTGAATAAAGAAATACAGCTGCCCTGCCCAGCCGTGTGTCTGGTCGTCTCTGTTACCCGCCCGTGAAGCTAGCCCGGCCAGCTGGAGCCGTCCGAAATTTTAACAACAGGTAGGTCTATTTCTAGCCTTCTGAGAGTTCTCCAGACTGTTCTCCACAGAGGTTGAACTAATTACATTACCACCAGCAGTGCAAAAGAATTCCTTTGACCCCACAACCTCTCCCACATTTGTTGCATTTTTTCTTTAAAAAAAAAATATTTATTTATTTATTCCCCTTTTGTTGCCTTTGTTGTTTTGTTGTTGTAGTTATTGTTGTCTGTCTTCATTGTTGGATAGGACAGAGAGAAATGGAGAGGGGAGGGGAAGATAGGGGGAGAGAAAGACAGACACCTGCAGACCTGCTTCACCACTTGTGAAGGGACGCTCCTGCAGGTGGGGAGCCGGGGGCTCGAACTGGGATCCTTATGCAGGTCTTTGCACTTTGTGCCACGTGCGCTTAACCCATTGTGCTATCATCCGACTCCTGCATTTTTTCTATTCTCCTAAAAATGTGGTTGGGATCTTGATGGGGATAGCATTAAATTTGTATATGGCTCTGGGTAGTCTATTCATTTTGATGATGTTAATTCTTCCAACCCATGAACATGGAATATCTTTCCACTTCATTGTTTCCTTTTCAATTTCCTTGAGTAGTAATTCATAATTTTTCAGAGTACAAGTTTTTTCTTTCTTTGGTTAGATTTATTCGTAGATATTTTATTGTTTTTGTTGCTATAGTAAAAGGAATTGATTTCTGGATGTCGTCTTCTTCTAACTTAGTGTTTGCATAGAGGAATGCCACTGACTTTTGAATGTTAATTTTGTAGCCTGACACCTTACTGTATTGCCTGATGATTTCCAAAAGCTTCTTGCTGGATTCCTTAGGTTTTTCTATGTATACTATCATGTCATCTGCAAATAGGGAGTTTTTGACTTCTTCTCTTCCAATATGTATGCCTTTAATTCCTTGTTCCTGCCTGATTGCTATGACAAGAACTTCCAACACGATGTTGAATAGTAATGGTTGATAGTGGGTAGCTCTGTCTAGTACCTGATCTGAGTGGAAATGCTTCCAGTTTTTCACCATTGAGTATGATGCTGGCTGTAGGTTTGCTGTATATAGACTCCACTATCTTTAGGAATTTTCCATCTATTCCCTTTTTTTGTAGTGTTTGATCATAAAGGGATACTGTATTTTGTCAAAGGCTTTCTCTGCATCTATTGATATGGCCATGTGGTTTTTGGTATTGCTTTTATTGATGTGGTGGATTACATTGATTGATTATGTACATTAAACCAACTTTGTATGCCTGGGATAAAACCCACTTGGTCATGATGAGCAATCTTTTTAATATACTGTTGTATCCGGGTGGCTAGAATTTTGTTCAACATTTTAGCATCTATGTTCATCAGAGATACTGTTCTGTAGTTTTTCAGTTGTGTCCGTCTGCTTTTTGTATCAAAGTGATGTTGGCTTCATAGAAGCTGGAAGGGAGTATTCCAGTGTCTTCAGTCTTCTGGAAGACTTTTAAAAGTAGAGGTATTAGTTCTTTGAAGGTTTTGTAGAATTCATTTTTAAAACCATCTGGTCCAGGGCTCTTATTCTTGGGAAGGTTTTTGATAACTGTTTCAATATCACTAGCTGTGATGGGCCTGTTCATATTTTCTAGTTACTCTTTACTTAATTTTGAATTAAATAGTCTGCATATTGATATATGCACACACATATATGCACATTTATGGGTTGCATTTATGTTGTGGTTAGTATAGGCTGTAGTAGTTATTATTACCAACTTTTATAAATTGAACATCTTCAGCACATTATTCTTGCTTATTCCTTTCTTATAATATGGAACACTGTTGAAAACACATTATAATAGAATTTTTTACTACTTAGGGGTGATGTTATAACGTCTAGCTATCATTTCCTCATGGAGTAAAGTTCTTTAGAATTTATTTTCACTGGAACTCCTACAAGTCACTTAATAAAATAAGAAGTCTTTGTCCACAAATAGAACATACAGGTATAATGTGGTTATCAATGTTTATTGCTGTAAAATAAAGAAGAATTACAGAGCTACTGAGTGACAGTGATATTACCTTAATTTATAACTAGGACACTCACATGGGAAATACGTAGCACAGGGGAGAAAGCAGAGTTTTTTTCATTGTCATATTTGGGTTCAAACTCTTGTTCTGCCATTTAGCAATTAGGTCATATAGGAAATTATGTATCCTGTTTGAGCCTCAGTCTCTAATTTATGGTGCTAAAGTGTTTGGTGGGGCTAAAGTGTTGGGTGTAATTATTGAAGTGGGCAATGATGTTGATGTTTGCCCCTTAAAACTTTAGGTTCATTGTAATAACAACTTGAGATTACAAAATAAACATACCAAGCTTGTCTAAAGTGACCCATTTCTGAGGCAGCTAGCCTTTTGTGTCTTCAGTTCATAAATCTAGTCAAGCACCTTTTCCTCTGACAACCAGCAAAACTGTGTGGAATGTAACTTTGTGATTGGCATCCAAATATTAACGCAAGGCAGATAAACAGGTTTTGACATGTTGTTATTTTATTTTCCACACAATTGACTACCCTGACAATGAATCTAAAACCTTGCAGATTGCTGAGCAGAGTTTTGGAAGCTCATGTTTAGTGCTGAAAGAGGCAGAACATTAAAAAAAAATTCAGAGCATTTTTTTTTTTTTTTACTTATTCTTAATCTATATTGTGATTGAAAAGTCAGCATTTATTTGTATCATGGAGACTGCATTTATTTATTTATATAATTAATCAAAATTCTTATTTATAATGTGCAAAATCCATCTGGTTACTGTAATTAAAAAATCAAAATCATTAGTATGCTAGAAAATGAACAGAAAATTGAAGAGACTTGGAAAATGGGCAGAAACCAAGGGGAAAATAGCTTTAAAACATTTAATTAATTTTTTTTGATAAGATAGAGATAAATTGAAAGGGGAGGGAAAGATAGAGGGAGAAACTTAGACACCTGTAGACCTGCTTCACCACTTGTGAAGCGACCTGTCCCTGCAAGTGGGGAGCTAAGGGGCTGGAACTAGAATCCTTGATTGGGTCCTTGTGCTTCGCACTATGTGTGCTTAACCCAGTGTTATGCTACCTGCCCCCCCAAACTAACTTTTTAAAAAATCAATTTAATAATGGTCGAGAAGACCATAGGATAAGGGGGCTACAATTCTACACAGTTCCCACCACCAGAGTTTCATATCCCTTCTCCTCAATTGGAAGCTTTCCTATTCTTTATCCCTCTAGGAGCATGGACCCAGGATCATTATGGGGTGTAGAAGGTGAAAGATCCTGCTTATGTAATTGCTTTTCCACTGAACATGGGTGTTGGCAGGTTGATTCACACTCCCACCCTGTTTCTGTCTTTCCCTACTGGGGTAGGGCTCTGGAGAGGTGGGGTTCCAGAACACATTGGTGAGGTCCTCTTCTCAAGGAAGTCAGGTTGGCATCATGGTAGCATCTGCAACTTGGTGGCAAAGTAATGGAGCGGAAGGGCTGACATCCCACACTTGGCTCTTTGGACACTCTCTGAAGTGAAACATGTTGACATGGTACCAGTTACATTGATTTGGTTGAGATCAGCAGATGCAGTATCAAATGGTATGAATCAAAAGAAGTATGAAAGAGAATGATCCATGCTCCAGAGGTTCCATGACTGGGAGAAATATGGAATTTTTGTATCTCTTTAAAAAATTTATTTATAAAATAGAAACATTGACAAGACCATAGGATAAGAGAGGTACATTTCCACACATTGCTCACCCCCAGAGATCCATATCACATCCCTCCCTTGATTGCTTCCCTGTTCTTTATCCCTCTGGGAGTAGGACCCAGGATCACTGTGGGGTGCAGAAGGTGAAATATCTGGCTTCTGTAACTGCTTCTCTGCTGAATATGGCCATTGGCAGGTTGGTCCATACTCCCAGAATGTCTCTTTGTTTTCCTAGTGTGGCAGGGATCTGGGGAGGTGGGGCTCCAAGACACATGATTGGGTCCTCTGCCCAAGGAAGTGGGCTTGGCATCATGGTATCATCTGGAACCTGGAGGCTGAAAAAGAGTTAAGATATAATGCAGAACAAATTGTTTACTAATCATGAATCTAAAGGCATGAATATTCAGAACTTGACTCTTTTACCTCCTTATTTTTCTCTAGTTCATCTTCTGTCTGGCTAATTCTGTTTTCTGCTTCTGTTAATCTGCTTTCCCTTCCCTCAGCTTCTTTCTTCAGTTCAGTATTAGCTCCTCCTCTTCCTTTTCTTCCTTCACCTCTTCCTCCTGTCGTCCTCCTCCTTCTCCTCCTCCTCCTCTTCCTCCTCCTCCTCCTCCTTCTTCTTCTTCTTCTTCTTCTTCTCTCTCTCTCTCTCTCTCTCTCTCTCTCTCTCTCTCTTTCTCTCTTTCTCTACCAGAGCACTGCTGAGCCAGTTTATGGTGATGTGGGAAACTGAACCTGGGAACTTAGGCTGAGAATCTGTTTGTATAACCATTTTTGCTGTCTCCCTTGTCTGTGGCATCATTATATCCCCTTGAACAAATGTGAATGTGTTTGCTCTAGCTTTATTGTAAAAACAAACTATTTTTACAAGTTGAAAATTATAATATCAGTGTAATCTTGAAAGTAAATAATCCTGTTTTCTTCAGGCATTGATATATATATTCTTCAGGGTCACTGATTTTCTGTCTTGAAAATTAAATATTGTAGAATATTGGATTGTTTACTACTCAGATCTCTTCAAGTTTTAAAGCAATTTACAATTTCATTTATACTTGTATCACCTTTTTGGAATTTTCACCACTTTTTTTTATCACACATTTGTGCTTGGGAAAGTCCTTTATCAAAACTACTAGACTCTGAACTTTATATTAATGTCATTAAGTAGACAGTAATGTGGATGGGAAAAATAATATGTTCAATTTGCTCTTATTAATTTAACAATAAGTGGTATTTCCAGGAAATGTCTATAGTTCTTTTAAAAACTAGCATATAACTCCCGGTGTCTATTCCTATAATTAAAATAGTTGTAGAATACTTACAGTGAAACTGAAAATTATTTTTTTGAAAGATTTTAGCAAAAAAAAAAAACCATCTGCTTATTAGCTACTAAAAAGTCTTATCCTAGATTTGAAGTTTAGATGATTGAGACATATATAATTAAAAATATTATTAAGAGGTATAATACAGACCTATAATTGCATTATGTGTATTCATATCTAAGTTATTCTACACATTTTGCATGATAGAAACCTGTCACTTTGACCATTAATTTTTTTATTCAATCACTTGTTTTCTCAGTTATCAATTACTTTCCTAATGCCTTATATAAAGTGAAATATGCCAAATGAATTTTTCACAGAAGAATAAATCTTTTGAGAAATTGTGAGGCTTTCAGCTATATCTATTTAGAATGATTGTTAGATCAGTTGAAATTTCTATAAGCTCACCTTGATGAGCTACAATTTGTCAGGGATATACATAGGAAACTGTTTGAGAGAAAGAAAACTTTTTCTAAATCAATCTTTGACTTAAACCAGATTCTGTTAGTTACATGTACTCTTGCCGAATATTGTAGGCTGTCTGCTTTCCATATGTCAAAGGATTATACTGGGAAGCCCCTGGTGTTTGGGTGGGTGATGTGCCTAGTTCTGGCTAGTATGTTGTAGATGGGAAAAAAAAAAACAAAAAACTTATCACTTGTAGGACAAAACATTTAATTTCACATTCCACATCTATCAGAACTTTCTCCCTCATCCCTGCATCCTACTCCGGGAACTGGTGGGATTTAAATTGTTCAGGTCCTGGAATGAGGCAGTAGTAGGTATGCTGTGTTCAATTAAACCTGTGTTGAACATGCATGTTGAACTAGATGTAAATTTTAGTTATAAATCAGGAATTAGTAATCTATGGTCCATGGGACAAATCCATCCTGCAACCAATATATTTTACTTAAAATAGTATGGAAACATAACCATGTCTACTTGTTTGGTATTGTACACCAATGCTTTTGTGTTACAACACCGAAATTAGTTGTTGCAAACAGAAACTGGCTAGAAAGATAAAACATTTCTTATTTGATCCTTTATATATTCTGGTTCTAGTGATGGACTCATTGATATTTTCTCATACTATAAAGTTAGTACTATAAAGATTCAGGTGAAGCTCTGTGGTATGCTGCTATTTCCAATCTTGTTTTATGTAAGCCCACCAACTGAGTCTTTGATTCCAATAGTATCTTGTGCCCAAACATATAATAAACATATAAGAGGAAATCTTTACTCCTGAAGAGTATTCACCTTTAGGGAATGTGATGTTGTTCTGTGGTTGAGGTGGCTGGAGGAAATATTAAATTACTGACTATGAAATATAAATTTTAATTGTTCTATCCAAGTTTAAGATGCTTTGAAGGAGGTGGGAAGAAAGCATAATGGTTATGCAAAAGACTTTGATACCTGAGGGTCTGAGGCAACAAGTTCAGTCCCCAGCACCACCATAAGTCTGAGTGTGATATCTCTCTCTCTCTCTTTCTCTCTCTCTCTCTCTCTCTCTCTCTCTCTCATAAAAACAAACAAGTACATAGGCAGAAGTCGTAAAACAAGATCAGAAGAGAAAATACTAAGCAGAATTTGAATGAGAGTTGGTATATTTCACCAAAGTAAAAGACTCTGGGGTGGGTGGGCAGGGGAGGGTTCAGGTCCTGGAACATGATGGCAGAGGAGCTGGTGGGGGTTGTGTTGCTGTGTGGAAAACTGGGAAATATTATGCATTTAAAAACTACTGTATTTACTGTCGATTATAAAACATTAATCCCCAATCAAGAAATTAAAAAATAAAAACAAATAAGTATATAAAATATTTAAGGGGCTGAAGAGAGAGCATATTGGTTATGCAGAAAGTCTTCAGACCTGAGGCTCCAGAGACCTCAGTTTCAATCCCCAGCACTACCATAAGCCACTACCATAGCTGAGCAGTATTCTGAAAACAAAATTTTTTTTCTACAGTTTTTGCCAATAGGGTTAGAGAACAAACTGTCTAGATGTTCTAAGTATTGAAACAACTATATCTGTATCTAATACTATTTACACCCTACTGCCCTTACTTTCCTTAGTAGTCTTTAATATCTTTCTTTTTTATTTTTTATTTTATTTAAGAAAGGAGACATTAACAAAACCATAGAATAAGAGGGGTACAATTCCTCACAATTCCCATAATCCAATCTCCGTATCCCATCCCTGGCTATCCCCTGATAGCCTTCCCATTCTATATCCCTCTGAGAGTATGGATCCAGGGTCCTTGTGGGTTGCAGAGGGTGGAAGGTCTGGCTTCTGTAATTGCTTCCCCACTGAACATGGGCATTGACTGGTCGGTCCATACTCCCAGTCTGCCTCTCTCTTTCCCTAGTAGGGTGGGGCTCTGAGGAAGCGGAGCTCCAGTACACATTGATGGGGGCATCTGTCCAGGGAAGTCTGGTCAGCATCTTGTTGGCATCTGGTGGCTGAAAAGAGAGTTAACATACAAAGCCAAACAAATTGTTGAACAATCATAGACCCAAAGACTGGAATAGTGCAGATGAAGTGTTGGGGGGTATTCCCTGCATGCTCTTGTGTACTTTTGCTTTCAGGTATATATTTTTTCCCTAGTTTATGGGTTTAATATCTTTCTATTGCATCTTACATTTCATTTCTTCAGGTTTTAGCTTATGCTGTTTACAGCTGAGAAATCAAGAATGCCTTTTAACCCTAACCTTCATTTCTCTAAATTTTAGTTTGGTTGAAACCCTTCCTTAAAGTTCTTTCTCATTTTCCCTATACATTTCTGCAAAGATCTATTAGTTGTATCTCTTGTCATATACAACTTCTGTCATGCTAATTCTGTATTGGTTTTGTGCATTCTTCTCCCTAACTACATCACAAAACTTTGAAGGCAAAACTCATCCCCAAAATTCTTTCAGCATCTAGTATAGTGTCTTGCAAGTAATAATGATTTGCTGAAAGAACAAATGAATAAATTAATGAATGAATAACATTTTAGTATGGATAATGATAAAGAGGGAAAAGAGGCATTAAAATGATGCATGAGGGAGTCGGGCTGTAGTGCAGCGGGTTAAGCACAGGTGGCGCAAAGCACAAGGACCGGCATAAGGATCCCGGTTCGAACCCCGGCTCCCCACCTGCAGGGGAGTGTCGTATGCTTTACATTGGTTTGTTCTAGCCCTCCCCCACCAAGAGAATTAGATCAGTCCAGTTAGTTTTTGCGGGCCCGCTTGGCCCCGCCCCTAGGAACCCTGCCAGAGTTCGAGGGTTCCTGAGTTCCAGAGTTAGAGAGAGTTCGGAGGGTTCCTGAGTTCAAGACTAAGAGAGAGTGCTTGCGCCACCGCAAAGAGACAGCAAAGTTCTATTTGGTGATTAGTTTGTCTTAGTTTATGAATCGTTGTTCCTGAATAAAGAAATACAGCTTCCCTGCCCAGCCGTTGTCTCCGCGTCTCTGTTACCCGCCCGTGAAGCTAGCCCAGCCAGCTAGAGCCTACAAAATTTTAACAACAAATGGTGCAGAGATTTGTGCAGAGATCGCAACCTGCAATTCCTAAAAGTGAAGCTGCGCGGGAAGCCACCTCTGGATGATGAACTCCCCCCCAACAACTAAGACAGTACATATCTAAATTCGTGTTTAAAATGACATGTCTTCATAACAAAGGTTTCTCTCCTTGTGTATTAATGACCATGTTTATGTATATGTTTAAAGTTTGGTAAACAGTAACTTTAAGGCTAAATTCTTACTAGTCAAAGTTAAATGAAAAAGGTTTTCAACGTAATTCTCATAAAGATAAAATTAACTTAGATTTAAAGTCTAAGGTAAAAATTAGTTAACAAGCAATATATTTTAACTAAGTTGGTCTAAACAAAAGGTTAAATAGACTTGTTGATATGTAAAACTCTCCATTACCTTCTCTATTAGAAATGGTAGATCGCACAATGGCTATGCTAATTATTCTCATGCCTGAGGTTTCCTTTCCTGAGTACAACGTGACTCAGTCTTGAATGGGTGTAACAAAAGGTTAAAAGACGTTGCTGATATGTAAAAGTCTCAAGTTCCTTCTCTTTTAAAAATATGCTAATAACAAGTTTTGTTTCATAGTAAGTAAATTGCAGCCAGCTGCCTTTGGGACTCTAGGCCATTCCCCACCCCCATACAAATGTCCATCGAGACAGGTACGCCCCCCAGAGGCAAGAAATGTTTTTTTTTTTTAAGCTGATAAAGTTTAGCCCACAGAGGCAGATATGGCCCCCTCAGGCCTTCCCTTAACAGCACGCTGGTTCTTGTTACTTGCTTACATATTTCTCCATGTTTGTGCCAGTTTCTTTTTAAAAAATGCCTGTATGATATATGTTTCTGTTCACCCCACACCCTTGATACTATAGTCATTTAGTTAAAAAGAAAAGGGGGAATTGTCGTATGCTTTACATTGGTTTGTTCTAGCCCTCCCCCACCAAGAGAATTAGATCAGTCCAGTTAGTTTTCGCGGGCCCGCTTGGCCCCACCCCTAGGAACCCCGCCAGAGTTCGAGGGTTCCTGAGTTCCAGAGTTAGAGAGTTCGGAGGGTTCCTGAGTTCGAGAGTAAGAGAGAGTGCTTGCGCCGCCGCAAAGAGACAGCAGAGTTCTATTTGGTGATTAGTTTGTCTTAGTTTATGAATCATTGTTCCTGAATAAAGAAATACAGCTTCCCTGCCCAGCCATTGTCTCCGCATCTCTGTTACCCGCCCGTGAAGCTAGCCCGGCCGGCTAGAGCCTACGAAATTTTAACAACAGGGGAGTCGCTTCACAGGTGTCTATCTTTCTCTCCTCCTCTCTGTCTTCCCCTCCTCTCTCCATTTCTCTCTGTCCTATACAACAATGACAACAACAATAATAACTACAACAATAAAACAACAAGGGCAACAAAAGGGAATAAATAAATAAAATAAATATAAAAAAAATTTTAAAAAAAGGATGCATGAATCATTCTCTAGCTTGATTCTCCTCCTCCTACTCCTCCTTCTCCCCCTTTTCTTCTCCTCCCCTTCTCCCCTCCTCTTTATTTTAGCAGAACATTACTCAGCTCTGGTTTATGGTGGTGTGGGATTGGACCTGTGACTCTGGAGCATCAGGCACAAAATTCTCTTTGCACAACCATTATGTTATCTACCACACCCTCTTTCTTGGTTCTCTTTCTGCTTTTAGGCCACAGTGTCCAAGATAAGAACTTTGTTCTGAATAAGTATTTAATTTCATTTGAACTGCTCATTCCTTTCCTTTCATTTAAAAAAACAGTCTAGGCTTGTTTCTTCATAGCAACCAAAATACTAGCTATTCTTCCTTTAATACTCACTCTTAGTTATTTCATTTACTTTATTCAGTCAATGTTAATAATGTTCATTAAATGTTTATCACCTGTCAGACACTGTGTTGCTATATATGTGCATGTCTATATGTCCTCAGTTAATCATTATAACAGCTTTGTGATTACTTATTGTTATTAATTCTAACAAGGAAGAAAAAATGAGGCTTCATGAGCTTAAATAACTCTCTTGAGTAATAGTACTATATTTCTGGTAAGAGTGAAGTTGGGATAATAATAAACCATTCTAGTCTATCTCCATAATCTACCTTTCTAGTTAGTAAAAAATTGTTTCCTTATACTTATCTTTATTTTTTTCTATACATAAATCTGGCTTAGGAATACTTAATATTTAATATGCTTAATATGCTTAATATTTTGCATTGTAATGGGGAATAGGAATGAACCAAAAAGCCATAAAATTCCTTTGAGGGATCTGTACTTTAGTTGGAAAAAATGTAAAAAAAAAAAAAAAAAAAAGGAAATAGCCTGTAAATAGGGCAGTATAGATAAGTCATAAACTCTTTAATTGTTAAAGTCAAAGGAAGGGACTTTGGAGGTCAACTAGGTTATTGTGCTTGTTTTACAGTTGACCAGTTTGACAGCAGGTAGTGAGGTGCTAATTGTGTGATATAGAAAAAAATAACAGCCAACAGATCTTAAAGATATTGAGGGTGGGTGGGTATATTAGCTGGAGTTAGAGGCAAGGGTTGTTGGTATAGCTATCACAGAATGATTCACAAAGGAGATAAAATTAGTTTTCATACTCTAAGGATGTGTAAGTTACAGTTGGACATATTTGTAGGTATGTCCTCATGAATATTTATATGTGTATACACACACTCAGGGAATTAAACCATGATGTGACCAAAGTATACTATTTATTCTCTCTCCCTCACTACTGTATCTCCAGCTTTGATTGATGATAATTAGAGGGGATTTTAAAAATATATAGGTACTTGAACTTCTTCCAGATTAACTGAATCAGAATCTTTTGAGGTTGGCCTAGAATATCAGTCATTTTTCAAATTCTCTTGATTATTGTAATGTGAAGACAGGTTTGAGAACTATGGAAATATGTGGACATGGTGACTTCTTATGTTGTTAGCATTTAGTTGAGAGCTACAGCATAGAAGTGTAAAATAAATGTAACTAATAGTCTATGGTCAATGTTCTATAGGCAGAAAATGGCATAATGAAATATAAGGACTTCAGCTGAGATGAGATAGATGGGTGAGAAGAGTGAGTAGAAAGACCGTTGAGAATGCAATTATAATAATTACAGATTCGAAGGTTGAAGACTAGTCTAGGGTGACTTTTTATGGAAAAAGGAGATGTATAATCTGAAGGTTTTCACAAAGGCTTACTGGTAAAATCTAAATTATGAGGAGAAAAGTCCAAGAAATTAGTTATGAATCCATAAAAAATGACAGATTGACTTATTAAACTATTTAGGGTAATGTCTAGAATATGAAAATATACCATTTACTGTAAAACTAGTGGTTTGGGGTTAGTTTTGGAATCTTATAACTTCCCATAAGAATTACTTTCTGTTGATACATTTTCTTGGACATCAGGTGGTATTGATTCAACAAATTTATGACTCCTTTTCACTTCCCTTTCTCACTACTAATGGTGTGAAATATTGTTGTATAATAGTTCCATTTACAGAAATTCATGGCATGCATTTCATGGACATTAATTAGTATTAGATTTGACTTCAGTATTGCAGATAACCTATTTAACTGTGGCTTAAATCATGACTTAGAAGTTGGGAGGGAGACAGTTGCTGGCATTAGTTCAGGGACTTAAGGGTATCAGAATTTAAGTCTTTTGAAATCCTGTCTTTTCTTTCATGTGCAAAGATAACTAGAATTCTAGTCATCATGCATGTTAAAAAGACCAACAGGAAAAAATGTGGTCTAGTACAAGGATTTTTGTGAAGAAACACATTTTGCATCTATATTATCCATTCCTATTTGCAAAGTTGACTGGAAAATTCAGTGTTTCCTCCATTACTCAGGATTCTATTAGTGGAAAAGTCACAGTTGCTAGTCATATTCTTCCCTCATTCTATTGCCTATCTACCTCTTACCCATTTGAAAATTAAAAAAAAAAAAGACCCATATTTAAAAAATAAAAAAAAAAAATTATTTATTTTCCCTTTTGTTGCCCTTGTTGTCTTTTTATTGTTGTTGTAGTTATTGCTGTTGTTATTGATGTCGTTGTTGTTAGACAGGACAGAGAGAAATGGAGAGAGATGGGGAAGACAGAAAGGGGGAGAGAAACAGACAACTGCAGACCTGCTTCACCGCCTGTGAAGCGACTCCCCTGCAGGTGGGGAGCCGGTGGCTCGAAAAGGGACCCTTATGCCGGTCCTTGCGCTTTGGGCCACGTACACTTAACCCACTGCGCTACCACCGGAGTCCAAAAAAACCCATATTTTAAGTATTTACTATGTGTTTATTTCATAGTGAACATGACAAACATGAATACTACTCTCTGAGGTATGGATATGGCAGGGGAGTAAGGCATAAGGCAAATGATAATACTACACACATTTAGTTAATTGAAGGTGTGATTAGTGATACAAAAATAAAAAGAAAGTTCTTATATCTCACATTCTCTAACTTTCCATTCTTATTTTATATTGTGTCCATATTTTGCACATCACCTTAAGTTAGTTTGAAATACAATTATGTGGGAGTCGGGCGGTAGCGTAGCGGGGTAAGCGCACATGGCACGAAGCACAGGGACCGGTTTAAGGATCCCAGTTCGAGCCCCCGGCTCCCCACCTGCAGGGGAGTCCCTTCACAAGGGATGAAGCAGGTCTGCAGGTGTCTACCTTACTCTCTTCCTCTCTTTCTTCCCCTCTTCTCTCCATTTCTCTCTGTCCTATCCAACAACAACAACAAGAATAACTACAACAATAAAACAAGGGCAACAAAAGGGAATAAATAAATAAATATTTATAAAAAAAAGTAATGCAATTATGTAAATAAGTAATGTATCCAGTCTAAAACTGAATCTAAATGTTTCCATTTAATTAGTTTTAGTTTTAACACGATTATAATGATTCTTCTGCCTCAACACAAACAGTGTGAAGTCAAGTTCTATTTCTGGGTCCTTAACAGAAAATTTCACTAAGCTTTAAACATTGATAAAGATCAAGATTTAAGGATGGGAAGTGATAGCTTAAGGGGTTTTTATGTCTAAAACCCCAGTAGTCTTAGGTTCAATCCCTGGCACCACCATATGTCTGGGCTGTGTAGTGCTCTTTCTTTCTCTCTCAAAAATAAAGAAATCTTTTTAACCAAGGATGAAGAGACCAGCAGGTACCTCAGTGCTAGAGCACAGAACTTCTATTCCTGATGCTCTAGAGGTCCCAAGTTCAGCCCCAGGCACCACACTATGTCAGAGCTGGGCAGTATTCTGATTATTTTCTGTCTCTCAGGACAATTCATAATAAATCTTAAGATAATAAAATCAAGGTTTAGAAACATTTTTAAATCTGGAAAACTTGTGAAAGGTCTTATGAAAAAATCATATTAAAGCTAGTCAAGGGGAGTCGGGCTGTAGCACAGCGGGTTAAGCGCAGGTGGTGCAAAGCACAAGGACCGGCATAAGGATCCCTGTTCGAACCCCGGCTCCCCACCTGCAGGGAAGTCACTTCACAGGCGGTGAGGCAGGTCTGCAGGTGTCTATCTTTCTCTCCTCCTCTCTATCTTCCCCTTCTCTCTCCATTTCTCTCTGTCCTATCCAACAATGACAACAACAATAATAACTACAACAATAAAACAACAAGGGCAACAAAAAGGGAATAAATAAATAAAATAAATAAAAAAAAAAGCTAGTCAAGAACTGTAAAAGTCTGAGATGTTTACCCAATTTGCAAGCCAATGAACAACTTAGACTACCACATCATGGATATTAGATGACATGAAATTCCTGGGTTATGGACAAAAGATTTTTTAAATTCTCCCAACAGTAACAATCATGAGCTTTGTGTTAACATTGTCTTTAGCCCCAGGTCTAATGGTCTAATAGAGTAGTCCAGGTAGATACTGTGCAGGCAGCAAATTTTATAATCAGTGATTTATATATTACAAAATAACAGGGGTACAATTCCACACCATTCCCACCATCAGAGTTCTGTGTCTCCATCCCCTCTATTGTAAATTACAGTGTCTCTTCCAAAGTCACAGATATGGGTTGATTATTATTTCCATAACTGTTTGTTTATATATATCACATTTTTTATGGTCCTGCCTTCTTTTCCATTTTATGTTACACCTATACCTGTTACTACTTCTGAATGTCCTTCCTATTTTTCTCTTCTCTGAGTTCTGATGGAATCAGGTTTCAGACTCCTCTAGTCATCTTCCACTAAAATTTCTCTCCTTCTGGGAGTATGGACCAAACTTCTTTTTGGGGTGCAGAAAGTAGAAGTCCTGGCTTCTGTAATTGCTTCTCTGCTGGACATGGTCATTGGCAGGTTGATCCATACTCCCAGATAGGCAGTAACTTTGCATAACAATCAAGGGACCCCCAATTCAGATAACCCTAAGTCTCTTCATTTCTTCCTGAAAGAAAGGAAGTTGGGGATGGGGTTGCTGGGAGAGAGAGAGAGAGAGAGAGATAGAGAAAGGAAGATGCTATTATCTTTAGTATCCTATTCAGGAAACAAATTTTTTGCTTGAGAGGGAGATATGGTTCTATCTTTTAAGTCTGTTCACTGTAATACAAATATCCTTGAAAGGATGGTTTAGAACAAGAGCTATCAGTATGTCTTCTCATAAGACATCACAGACACACTAATGAAACCCACAGAAAATAGTTTTTCAGCAAAGCCCCCCCCCCCTCATATCATCAAATACCAACTTTATCAGAGATACTGCTTTTTGGTCAAAGTTACTCTGCAATCATACAATTTTGGTAGCATTCCCCCCCCCCCCCCAATGACAATGACACTTTAGTAGAAATATCAGAGTGTACTTGTGAAAAATAGTTGATCATTCCTGTGATGTGGAAATGAATTTCACCCTTCCTGACACTGTTATTCAAGAGAAAATGTTTCCTAAGGGAATCTGAGGTTCCTGCTACTTTCAAAGACCTTCAAAATAAAACAAGTAACAAATAACTAGTGTACAAATAAAAGAAACAGGTTGAGATGTCAGTAGATTCTGTCATCAACTGAAAGGCATTTCAGTTTAATTTTCAAAAAGGAAAATCTGAGTTCTGTTTCCTTCCCTTACCTCTATCATTTTCCACCCACAGAAAACCTTCAAACAAACATTTTTGTCTTTTAGCCTAGTATTTTTCACGTGTCTAGTGAGACCAAATGGTCTTTAATTCCACTCTGGAATTTCCTCACTGAGGAAATCCAGAGGTGATCAAGTATTCAAAAGCAGATTGAGGTATTCCTAGGGAAAAACAAACTTCATTTGATCTAGAATAAGGAGGGCTTTTTTTTTGTTTCTTTTTCTCTTAATTCAGTGTCTTAATACAACAAGAATTGATGGCAGTAGTGGGGATAGATAGATGGGAAATTTCTCAAACAGCCAACATAATTCTAAATGGTGAGAAACTGAAAGCTTTCCCTCTTCAGTCAGGGGGTGTGTTTTGAGTATTTAGTGTGAGTAATCAGAGAATCCTTGGAACACTGGGCTAGTTGCAGTTTCATAGACTTTAGGTTTTGTTCTATGGTTTTAGTCTCCCTGATATTAAACCCCTGAAAGACAAATTATGCCAATCTAATTTCACCTCTGTGGTATCTGGCATTGTAGCTAGGATCTAGTGACTGGGCAATACCTTCCTTTGCTCCTCTCCTCTTCCTCCTTCTCACTGTTATTCCTCTTTGCAGAGATTTAATCTAGGACCTCACACATGTGTTCTACTGTGCTGAGTTTCCTTCCCAGCCCTATTTTTTTCTCCTTCCCTTCCTTCTATTCTATGTTCTTCCCTCCCTCCCTCCCTCCCTCCCGTCCTTCCTTCTTCCTTCCTTCCTTCCTTCCTTCCTTCCTTCCTTCCTTCCTTCCTTCCTTCCTTATCTCCCTCCCTCCTTCCTTTTCCCCTTATCTTTCTTCCTTCCTCCCTTCCTTCCTTCCTTCCTTCCTTCCTTCCTTCCTTCCTTCCTTCTTCCCTTCCTCATCCTCCTTCCCCTTAGCTGGGGCTCTGTGTGATTTCACTGCTACTGATGGACTTTTTTTTTTTTTCATTTATAGATAATGAGGCAGAGAAACAGATAGAGGGAGCAGAAAGTGAGGCGGGGGAGAAAGGAGAGACAATATAGCATCATTTTATCACTATGAAAGTGCTGTAGGACTCCCACTAGGGATTTAAACGCTGTTCTTTATACATCAGGTAAAGTGTATGCTTTGCCAGATGAGGTATCTTCTGACCCTATTTTATTCTTTTCCTTTCTTTTCTCTTTTTCTCTCTCTTTCTTTTTAATTTTTAAATCATCTTTAATTACGTATTGGATAGATACAGAAATTGAAAGAGGAGGGAGAGATAGGGAGGGAGAGAGACAGAGAGACACCTGTAGCCCTATTTCACTACTCATGAAGCTTTCCCCCTTGTATATGGGGACTGGAGCCTTGAACCTGGGTCCTTGCACATTGTAACTTGTGCACTCAACCAGGTGTGCCACAACCTGCCCCCTCTTCTCTTTCTTTTCTGTTTTTTTTTTTTTTCTTTATCATTTCATTGGGGAATTTAAGGTTTACAGTACAATTGCCAACACATGGGCACAGTTTCTCATCTCCCATGCTACAGTTTCTGTAAAACATTCTCACCCCAACTATGTCCTTTTCTACCACCATACATTAGGACTCCAACCTCCCCCCAGCCGCTCTCTGTACTCTTTCCCCATAGTTCTTTACATTGGTGCAATATACCTCATCCCGGTCCAAGTTTCACATTGTGTTTTCTCTTTCTGTCCCTGTTTTTTAAGTTCTGCCTATGAGTGAGGTCATCCAGTACAACAGAATCATAGGTTTAGCACCCAGAACAGCACTATTAGCCAAGAACAAAGCCATTAAGTTTAGGACTTTATGGTTTACTTAGCAAAACAGATCAGCATTCTCAAGGCAAAGTGATAACAGGGAATATGGACTATAGTGAAACATCTTTAAATTAATTAATTAACTGAATTAATAAATGAATAAATTAATTTATAAAATGGAAGTATTGACAAGACTATAGGATAAGAGGGGTACAACTCCATATAATTTTCACCACCAGAACTTCATATCCAATCCTCTCCCTTGAAAGTTTTCCTAAGTCAGGGTCGGGATGTCTGTAATAAGAAAAGTAGTATGGCCTCAACATGGTTTATGAGGTTTCTGCTTATGTCTTTAGACTGCTTACACGTCGTTTACCTCTTTACCCCATGTGCCTCAGCTACACTGATTTTATTCTGTTACTCAAACACCCCAAGCTTCTCACTACCTCAGCACATGTGATTCCAACTATAATGGTTTTTCCTTTCCTCTCTTCTTTAGGGTGATAATGATAGGTGAATGCAACTTTCTCAGAGATATCTTTCTAGGTTAAGTGAGGGATTCTTATTTTATAAAGATTATTTGTCTGTTAATGAGATAGATAAATAAATGATAGATAGATAGATAGATAGATAGATAGATAGATAGATAAGGCATTAGAGTATCACTCTGGCATGTGGGGTGCTGGAGTTGAACTCAGGATTCATGTTTGAGAGTGCAGGATATATCTACTAAGCCACCTTATGGGCTCTGGGCTTCTTCTTTTATATTTATATGACTCAGAATTTCTCCTTTGAGACACTGGAAAAACTGGATTTCAATACAAATTCTCCTTTAAAAATTTTGTGTCCCTTGCTGGTCTGTGGGCTTTCGAAGTGTAGAATCTATGTTTGCCTTTTCATTCACTCTCTGCCTGTTCATTCACTATTCTTGGACAAGCACAGATTCTTAGTATATGCTTCCTGGGTGAAAGGGTAGAAGATGTACTAACTATATGGTTTGGTTAATCAGGAACAACTTTGTGGAAGAGGTCTAGATTTTTTTTTTCCTCCAAAGTTATTGCTGGGGCTTGTGCCTACACTACTAATTCACTGTTCCTGGTGGTCTTTTTTTTTCAATTTTTTTTGGATAGGACAGAGAGAAATTGAGAGGGGAGGGGGAAGATAGAGAGGGAGAGAGACACCTGCAGACTTGCTTCACCACTTGTGAAGAGACACCTCCCCCCACCTCCCCCCTGCTGAAGGCAACAACTGCGATCCTTGCACAAGTCCTTGCACTTCCACTATGTGCGCTTAACCTGGTGTGCCACCTCCCAGCCCCTGAAGAGGTCTAGATTTTAATTATCATGGAGGACATAATGAATATCTGGAGCAGAAATACAAGGATACTCTAAGTGAAAGAAATGTCTTAGTTCATTAATTAACACAATTTATACTAAAAGGGTATAGGGACATTTGATTTTCTTTATTCTTAAACAAGAATCATATATATTTCTATTTAGTAGAACAGAGAATACTAGAGGGAAGGGCAGAAAAAGAGGGAAAGAGAAAGAAACTCTTGCAGCACTGTTTCACCACTTGGGAAGCTTCCCCTATACATGGGGACAAGGGGTTTGAACCCTGGTGCTTGTACATGATATAATGTGTATTCTCAGCCTGGTGCACCACTGCCCAGTTCTTCATTTGGTTTCTTAGGATATATACATATATATGCACACACATTCAGACACATGTTTATGCACACATTTGCTCATGTATACATACACATATACTATAGAAGAATGCAATAAAAATACAAATTTAAATATATGTCACCTTGTACCATGCTGCAGAAAAAAAACTGATTACTGTGCTTACAGGGACTCTTCATTTTGTACAACCTTAGATTATACCTCTGTTAACTTTGATCCTTTTAATTTACTTCTATTTGAATTTAAATAGAAATATTTGTTTTCATAGGGTTAAGCTCTAAACAATCAAGAGAGTTAAAGTTATTTCCACTCTGTTCACTAGTTTTGGACATTATACTATAGACATTAATTATACTATGGTTTGAGAAACTTGAAGCATTTGTTTTATTAGATATTTAGCATTAATATTTTTCTTTTATTCTTCTTTCAAGTTTCTAGATTTGTTGAATAGAATTCTGAAATAGCAAGGAAAGTTACTTGAAAACTATTATTACTACTTGCAACTACTTTATGTATGAACTGGTAATTTCTGTGTTGTGAAACAAATTGAAATGCAAAAATAAATTGAAAATAAATTGAATTCTAAATTTGATATGAGAGCCCATAGATCTTCACAACAGAAAGAATGTAAATTAATGCATGTAAATATATAAAACTTTAGGGGTCCAGGCAGTGGTGCACCTGGCTAAGTGCACACATTATAGTGTGCAAGGACCTGAGTTCAAGCCTCTGGTCCCCAACTTCAGGGTGAAAGCTTCCTGAGTGGTGAAGTAGGGCTGCAGGTGTCTTTTCATCTCTTTCCCTCTCTATCTCCCCTTACCTTTTTAAATTTCTCTCTGTCTGTATCCAATACATACATAAATAAATAGTTAAAATATTTAAAACTTTAGGAGGTTGGTGGATTTTAGGAATTAATACAGACCATGACAAAAAGGAAGACTTTCAGTTCCTGGTACATGATGATGGAAAAAGACCTAAGCTGGGGGTAGGAATGTTTTATAGACATCTGTCATGGTGAGATGGGAAATTTTACCCATGTGCCAAAAACTTTACTGTAAACCTTTAACGTCCCCCCCCCCCAAAAAAAGAAAGGAAAAATCAAATACACACACACACACACACACACACACACACACACACACACACACACACACACACTTCTGTAATACAAATGGATGAAGAAATGCACTCACTGAAGGGGTGGAAAGGAAAAATACTGATGTAAGTAATGGGAATGAGTGAAACTGTTAATTGCAGAAAGGAATTGTATATAAATATGTATTCTATTGATAAAGTTATTTTCCACTGGGGTCTGGAGTAACATTTTGAGAACACTTTCTGGATGTTGGAATCAAATAAGTAAGTAAGCAGATGATCAGAGTAAAGTTTCTTATTGTTAGAGTGGGAGATTACAACCAACAAGGGTAAAAGCTTGCGATGGTCCATGTAATTTTGGATTAGAAATGGAGACATTGGTATGGAATCATGTTTAACATAATATACTTACAGATGGCTTATATCAAAATTGTTCTAAATGTATGTACATAAATATGCTAGTAAACATACATATATCCTCTTTTGCTGAATATTGAGACAGTCTAGAAGCAATAATATTTTTATTGTCCATATCTTAATTTCTATTTCCATTCTATAATAAAAATGGTGATTTCACTTTCTTCACCTCATCTTGAATGGAGCTTGAAGGAATCATGTTAAGTGAGATAGGTCAGAAAGAGCTGGGTGAATATGGGATGATCTCACTCATAGACAGAAGTTGAAAAATACTACCATAACACCAATCTGACTTCCCTGGGAAGAAAACCTCATCAATGTGTCCTGTAACCACACCTTCCTGACACAGAGCCCATTCAGGAAAGATAAAAACAGGCTGGATTGACCTGTCAACGGCCATGTCCAGCAGAGAAGCAATTATAGAAGTTAGACCTCCAACCTTCTGCATCCCATAAAGATCTTTGGTCCATATTCCCAGAGAGATAAAGAACAGGAGAGAACTTTACAGTGGAAGGGTTGGGATATGGAACTCTGGTGGTGGGAATTGTGTATGAATTGTACCCCTCATATCCCACAATCTTGTCAATCACTAATAATAACTTTTAAAAAAGTTTAAAAATAAGAAAACATAAAGTAGAACTTGGACTGGGTTTGTTGTATTGCATCAATGTAAAAAGACTCTGGGGTGGTGGGGAAGGTTCAGGTCCTAGAACATGATGGCAGAGGAGGACCTAGAGGGGGCTGAATTTTTATGTGGAAAATTGAGAAATGTTACATATGTACAAATTATATTTTACCATTGACTATATACCATTAATATCCCAATAAAGAAAAAATAAATAAACAGACAAAAACAAACCCTGGGATCTTTGATGATATAATAGATTCTAGGACTGGGACAGGATATATATATATAATAGCCTAGATCATCTTATACTAAATGTAATAAACTGTTTAAAACACCATAGCAGTGGTTTGCGAAAGGGGCATATTAACTGAAAGGGCTACCAATAATAGACGCTATAAAATAAGCAACAAAATAAGTTATTTGGGATTATAATCTAAAATGTAAATTACCAATGAGTTTATAATGATAACAAAATAACCAAATAGATGAATAAGGGGGAATAGACAAAACTCTAGATAGGCTCACAAACTAGATAGATTATATAACAAATACATACAATCAGACAAGTGTAATATATTTAAATGTATTTTTTCTGAACTTTTTATTTCTGTGTGTCTTAAAAGTTCTTTTTTTTTTAAAGTTCTATACTTAAGATCTACTTACAGCTTATTTTAATTTCTAAGGGATCGGTGACAAATATTTTGTGATAAATCTAGAGCTTTATATATTAAGCATATGTGAACAATATTTACTCTTTAAAATTTTACTAAAAAGTATACACATCCTTTTAAAATTAGCAGATGGTAGAATCAAAGATTAGAAAAAAATTAATGAACAGGAATGAAAACGCACTCCCCTCTATAAACACAGACATACACTGACTGGTACTACCATAGGTGATTGCTATATCTTAGAACTCATAAAGTAGAAAATTATCTTTGTCTTATATATGGTGATTCCATGTAGTATAGTGTCTGCTAAATTATTTTATTTATTTGTGACTTAACATTGATTTATAAGATTATGGGTAACAGGTGTATAATTCCATACCATTCCCATCATCAGAGTTCTGTGTCCCTATTCCCCTCACTGGAAATTGCAGAAGTTCTCCCAAGGTCACAGATAATGGATTGACTATTCTATAACTATCTTATTTAATATATTTGCCCATTTTTTTTCCTATGACCCTGCCTTCTCTTCCATTTTAAGTCATACCTACAGCTATAGCTATTTCCAAATATCTTTCCTTTTTACTTCTTCTCTCTCAGGGTCTTGATGGGCCCTGGTCATCTTCCCCTAACATTTTCCTCCTCTGGGGTTATGGACCAAAGTTCTTTATAGGGTGCAGAAGGTTTGGCTCCTAAACTGTGTGACAAAATACTTCATTGGACTATAACAAATACCAGGAGATCATAGAGTACTGAAAGTTTTTGCTTAC